>NC_132902.1:27121267-27373767 GCF_030463535.1 Salminus brasiliensis
CAGTTTGGTTCTTGTCTCAGAGTCTTCATTTTTTCTGCTTCAACACATTCAAAAACTGACCGTTCAAAAGCACATGACACAATCGACCATAACTTTACTATATTCACATAATTATATATATATATAAGATAAGAAAAGGTAAGATAATCCTTTATTAGTCCCACAGTGGGGAAATTCACAGTGTCACAGCAGAAAAGGAGAGCAAAACAATAGATAAATTACCAATATATACACAATATAAATAATAGAAATCAAAAACTTAACAATATTATTTACAAATTATTTTCCGATATATATCCACATATTTCAAGTTTTCTTGATTTTTTCTCTCATTATTTTAAATGTATTTTATTTTATGAGTGTTTATTTATAGACATAAACACTCATAATGAAATACATTTCTGAGTGTCTATAAATAAACACTCATAAAATAAAATACATTTATGAGTGTTTATTAGTGTTCATGAACGTTTATAAATAAACATGCATAAACACTCATTAACATTTTTTTTCTTTTAAAATATTTTTTTCTCTTTTTATTTTAAATTTATTTTTTATGAGTGTTTATTTATAGAGTGTTTATTTCATAGAGTGTTTATATATAGTGTTTATTTATAGAGTGTTTATTTCATAGAGTGTTTATATATAGTGTTTATTTATAGAGTGATTATTTCATAGAGTGTTTATTTCATAGAGTGTTCATTTCATAGAGTGTTTATATATAGTGTTTATTTACAGAATGTTTATTTTATATAGTGTTTATTTATATAGTGTTTATTTATAAAGTGTTTATTTATATAGTGTTTATTTATAAAGTGTTTATTTATAAAGTGTTTATTTATATAGTGTTTATTTATATAGTGTTTATTTATAAAGTGTTTATTCTTACATGAACTGTTGCAAATGTTTTCCCTACTGAAATGAATAGTAAGTATTTCTGATTCTAAACATTAAAACCACTACCAGCTGATTAATGAATGCATTAATTATGATACTTCAGCAGGCAGTGGTTTTAATGTTATGGCTGATTCATGCATAGTGTGAATCAGGCAGTTTATATTTAATCTCATGATGAATGGACCAATAGATATGCTCATCTTCCTGAAAAGCTGAAAAATATATGTATCTGTAATATATATATATATATATATATATATATATATATATATATATATATATATATATATATATCAATAGACAGTATTGATAAGCAGTCTTAGGTCTTAAATCTTAAGTCTGGGAGAAATAGAAGGTGCAGTATTTCTAATTTAAGGAGCCCAAATATTGAGCTAATCAGACTAGAACAGGATGTCCTTTACGTCCTTACCTCACCCTCTGCGCTCTCTGTCATTCACTCTGATCCCTCGCTCCCCTCCTCCTCCCTCCCTCCTTCTTCCCGCTCTCATTTTGCGCTCGTTGGCTGTTAGCAGGATCCGCGCTGGAGTGTGGTGGGGCTGATGATGCCCTAATGAAGATGAATATTCAGTTGCTCCAGAAAGGTTCCTGGAACGCTTCCCAGCCCCCGCGCCCGTCACCCTGCTCAAATTGGCAGCATGATAAGAGGACGGGGAGCGGAAAGGAGAAGAGGAGAGGAGGGAAAGAGGAAAATAGTGGAGAAATGAAAACATGCTTGTATGCACTGCAACTCGCACTCACCTGACTGGTGCAACAGCACAACACTGGAGGTTCGAGGAACATAACACTCCTCAGAAGGAGTGGCTGACTGGGATGATGATGATAATGATGATGATGATGATGATGATGATGATGAAGTCTAGCATTTTTACTCAATTTACCCCAAAACATTTACACCAATTTAGCCACAGCCTGATCTTCCCCATCATGCTGGTGAGCATCAGGCTAAGTGTTCAGGGCAGAGGAAGGGTCATCCTACCCACCCAGACACAGCAAAAGATTGTTCCTTGTGCTCGTAGGAAGGTTCTCCCTCGTGGGTTCCTCGCAGTGGTTCTTTCTCATGCTTGTAGGGTGGTTAACCTTTTGAATCTTACTTCATTGGCCGTTCCTCAAAAGGTTCTTCTTCATGCTCTTAGGAAGGATCTTCTTTTGGGCCGTGATTCCTCTTAATGGTTCAAGCTAATTCTCTATGGCAGTTGGTTCCTCACAGTGGTTCTTTCTCATGCTTGTAGGGTGGTGCTCCTTTTGAATCTTACTTCAGTGGTTCTTCCACATGCTTGTCAGCTGTGGAGTGTCAGTTCCTCAAAAGGTTCTTCTTCATGCTCTTAGGAAGGTTCTTCTTTGGGGTCGTGATTCCTCTCAGAGTTTCTTCCTCATGCTTCTAGGAATGGTCTTCTTTTGAGCCCCTGTTCCTCTCAGTGGTTCTTCTCAGTGGTTCTTCTCAGTGGTTCTTCTCATGCTCTAATGGAGTTTTGATTCCTGATTCTTCTCAGGATTTTCTTCATGCTCTTAGGAAGGTTCTTCTTTTGGGTTGTGCTTTCCTTAATGGTTCAAGCTAATTCTCTATGGCAGTTGGTTCCTCACAGTGTTTCTTTCTCATGCTTGTAGGGTGGTTCTCCTTTTGAATCTTACTTCAGTGGTTCTTCCACATGCTTGTCAGCTGTGGAGTGTCAGTTCCTCAAAAGGTTCTTCTTCATGCTCTTAGGAAGGTTCTTCTTTTGGGCTGTGCTTCCTCAGACTAATTCTCTATGGGTGTTTATCCTTCTCTTTGAGTCTTGGTTCCCCACAGTGGTTCTTTCTTCTACTTGTAGATAAGTCTGACTCTTGAGTGTCAGTTCCTCAAAAAGGTCTTCTTCATGCTCTTTGGAAGGTTCTTCTTTGGGGTCCGACTTTTGGGGTCCGTCCAAAAGCGTCAATTCCTCAAACGGTTCCTCTTCATGGTCCTACAGAGGTTCTTCTTTATCCCTTTATCTCTTAATGGTTCTGATACATTCTCTGTGTTTGTTACATTTGCATCTCGGTTCCTCTTTGTTGTTCTTTCTCATGCTTGTAGGGGGGTTCTCCTTTTGAGAACTACTGTAAAAAGGTTTGTGGTTTGATTGATTGATTGATTGATTGATTGATTTAGCATTGGTTTCTTTCAATGGTTCTTCCTCATGCTCTACCGCATACAGCACCAGAAACCACATACTTATGTCTATTAGAGATTACTGAGGAGTGATGCTAATTGCTAAGACTCAGCTTTATGTTTCAGGAAAGCTGCAGTTGTTTAAAACCTGACACAGTTAAAGCTTCAGTGAACTGCACTGAACTGTGGATTTGGGGGTGTTTTGTTTAAGTCTGTCTGCTGGATGTAGTTTTAAACCCCAGTAATGATAATGGAGGGCCATTCAAGCCATAAAGAGAGAAAAAGAGAGGGAGAGAGGGCCAAAAATACAGGCGGTGGTAATTAGAACAGTGGGACTTGGACTGAGAGCTGGGTTGGAGAAAGACCACCATGGTGATGTGGAAACATGCAAACACCTGGACCAAAACAGAAGAAATAGAAGATGACTGAAACAATAAAAAGGAATAAATGAATAAAATTAACCACACACACATATATATATATATATATATATATATAAAGTACATTTAGTAGGGTCTATTTGAATTGGGAACATTTTGAAAAATATCTCAGATGTCTTATTTACTCATTTGTTGACATTGATTTGAATTAAAGCATTTTGAGAAGCTAATCGTGTGGAGTGAAGATCAAGCAGTGCATTTAGAAGCTCTAGACGATTTGTTTGTGCTTCATTTTGTAAGTCAGTCAGACTTGTTTATTCAGCTGTTGAGTCTGCGATGTTGTGAGAATGCTATTGGGGCTTCTTAGAGGGATGTTTATTGATGTTTATTACTGATCACTTTGATGTTTGACATTCTTAGCAAAAAGGTTTAATATAATACCAAATGAAAGTGTTTTATATATTACATCTGTAATAACTGTATAGTTACACTGTAATAACCCAAGCAACAACAATTCAACTACAGATGATGCATTCACTGGGATACAGTAGGACAATAAGTCAACCTTGGGAATGGTCATTGTATTTACATGACTACCTTTTACTGCTTTGTCCTAGAACAGCTCTTTGGATATACTTTATTAATTATGAGAGTCAGAATTAAACATGTTAAATTACATAAGTTATACTACTGTAACACACCTGTAACAGTCAGTTATTGCATTGTTATTATTTGCTGTTAACGTGCAACTATACTGTTATACTGACTCCTAATATATATAGTGACTGGTACGGTTATACAACAATAACAACAGTGGAACTAATTCTATTTCTAGTTTTAATGGTTTTTAATGGTTATTTAGTCCACACTGACATTTATGTATGACTGATTGGCATTGATTTGTGGAGAAAGGGTTCTATAGGGTAACCAAGAAAGGTTCTATAGGTGCTATATATAACCCCCTTTAAAGTATTTTTATTAACTTTATATACTATACATAACTGACTCTATAGACATAACTGGATAAATACCATGCATAAAAGGAGCCAAAAGGAACATTTTGGAACTACACTTTCTAACCTTACTTTTATGTGGTTTCATGTTCATGTTCTTGTTATCAAATGGTTCTCTTACTCCTTTGTCTCACCTTTTGTCACCCTTCGTCTGCCGGTTTGGAGTGGTCACTCTTTCTTTGTATATGATAATTCAAATAACCCTCAAAAGATGACAACAATCAAGTGGTCATACCAATGACCTTTGTTGTGTGATGACCATCAACCCTCCTCACCTTCATCCCCCTCCTACTCCTCCTTAAACTCTCATTCTTCACCCTCACCTTCATCCCCCACATACCCCTCCTTAAATTCCTTTTCTTCATCATCCTTTCCCCTCCCACAGTTCCCAGTGTATATAAGGCCCTCTCGAAATATCCCTAATCAGACTGGATTAGTTCAGACTGGAATCGATCAGACTGGATTGGTTCAGACTAGACATGGTCCTACTAGACTAGACTGACCGTGATAAACTAAGCTGTGCCCGTGTATGACTTTCTGCCTGCACGTGAATAAACTCCAACGCTAAAGATCCAGTCTCCTGACTCCTGAATCTGCCGGATTTCTAACAGCAAGATTGTAAGGGTTGTACAACCATTGCCTTTATTAAAGAAAGCCTTTACGGAAGAGTGTAAATCATCCTCTGGAGGGCCAAAGCCCTGTTGACCTCAAACTTTTAAAACCTCCACTCATCATCCAGCAGCTCAAAACTTCTCATTTTCCTTTCCTGGGATTGAATGTCTCATTTTTAGTGCTGAACAAGCTCTCAGGGATGAGCGAATCGCAGGCTGCGTTTTTTTAGTTTTTGTTGGCGTAGCAGTCCTGCGAAGGGAATTGGCAGATTATTTGGTCAACTGCGATCAGTTCCACCACAGATTAGAAAATGTACAAGCTCCTTGGAGCGTGCCAAGTTTTCACCCCATAAGTCCATCAAAGTCAAAGGCCTGGTCTCTCTGCTAAAGCTCCAGCACTATATCAGGCTCTGGCAAAAGCGGAGAGATTGAGCTCGAGCAAGTAGGCCGCCCTCTTTACTCGCTGCAGCAATATCCATTTAAAGAGACTTCGCTGTTTGCGTATTCCCCGAGCGAACGGCGAAATTATCCACTAAAGCGTGTGCTCTTTGAGCGCACGTTATAATGCAATGCAATTTCATCTCCAATTTAGCGGCACCAAACTAAGAACAAGAAACTGTAACTGCGGTTTGAAATTCTTTAAACACATGCTGGCTTTCTCCACTCTCCTGCTCCTAATTTGAAACCCTGATGCGTGACTTGCTTGTGTTGTGAGTTGGGGATTATTCTACTCTATAGCTTTGCCATGGCACACACTTAAAGCCATTTCACTTTCCTGCTCTCTCTCTCTCTCTCTCTCTCTTTCTCTCTCGCTCTCTATTTCTTTTTCAGTTTTTTGGGCTTTTGGAAGTTGTCCGAAAAAGATCACTTTCCATGCAGTATGCCAGGCCAGAAAGTGACCATTTTGAAATGTAAATAAGGGACAAAAAGGGTCACACCTGAGCAGACGTTCAAAGAGAATGGTTTCAGTACTGCAGAACAAAAGCTGCAGTCTTTCTAACCACTGTTACTTAGAAACAAATAAACAATAAAGCTCTGAAGTCAAATATACATACCTTGTTTGGTCCACATTATATTTGACCTCATTAACTTTATGCACAGTATATAATTGAAGCTATAGACAGTATGTCAACTTCTATATCTAGATTAACGTAGATTATCATCTGAATCAGAATCAGAATCAGAATCTCTTTATTTGAGTCTGTTTATTTATATAGTCTGATTTTTACTTGGTGGTTTACTTTATACACAGTGTATAATTGAAGGCAACTGTAGCATTTGCATAAAAAGTACAAAAAATAATAATAACTATCTACACTCGTAGCAAAATAGGTTCTTCTATATTCTATCCAAAACTAGAATTCAATCCTTAATAAGAAGTATGACATGTAATAAACAAACAAGTAAAGTATTACACTGAGAGAGAAACATACACTAAACAATAAATAGAATAAAGAATAATAAGTTCAAAAAGTCATAAAGAGCTGTAAAAAATAAAAAAACAGATATAATGATATAAACATTTACAGAAAATTAAATATCTGTACGGCTGTGCAAATAATCCTAGTGCAAATGTTATGCATGTTATGTATCAGTGAAGTCCAGGTTGGTTCAGTGAGATTTAGAAGCTCAGTTCAGTTATAGATTAGGTTTATAGATTAGGGTGTGAGCTGCTGCTTTATTACAGACCTAAAGAGTGTAAATAGTCTGCTCAAGGCCAAAACCTTATTGACCTCAAACCTTTTAAAACCCCAATCATCATCCAGCACTTATTTTTAGTTTGGGAATTTGAATTTGAAGTTACAAAAACATTACTTGGTTCACATTGACTTTACATACTATACATAATTGATGCCATATATATAGTACATCAACTAATCATCATAACTGAATTGACATTGTTATATATCGCTGCTGTCTAATAAAAAACAAAAAAAACAATCTATCCGTGTTTAGTGTCTCCATAGTTTGAACCCTGTAGCTGCTTCTGTACACTGTGTAAATAACTCTGGATAAACAGACCAATAGACATGCTCTGGGGCCTCGAATGGTTCAACGCGCTATGATGAGATATCGCTGGTTTGAATCATGCTGCTGGCCATCGGCAGCCGAGGCCTAGAGAGAGCACAATTGGCCTTCCTCTCTCCAGAGTGGGTAGATGGCGCTCTCTCCCCACAGCACTTTACTGCGGTGCTGGCCTCAGTGGCATTTGCAGGCTGGAGCGTCGGGGCCAGGTAATGGTCCGCCCTTACTAGTGTCAGAGGCATCGCTTGTGAGGGGCAGAGAGTACTGATGGGTTGGGTAATTTACGGTGTAATTTAGGGAGTAAATGGGTGAAAAATCTGATAGAATTTATTAAAAAAAAAAAAAGTAATTAAGCTCTAAATTACCTGGAATACACCCCATTAAGCTTTCAGATTATATTTGATAGATACATGTTTTTCATTGGACAGCGACAAAACAACCAAAAAGGACCATTTTCAGACCCTCTTAAACCATGTGCACAAGTGGTTCCTTAAGATGTAATGGTTCTATAGCTGCTGCCTTTACTAAAGACCCCCTTTACTAATAGTCTCCTCAAGGCCAAACCCCCCATGATTAAACCTTCAACCCCCCCCCCCCCCACCCAGCAGCTTTTTTAGGCTTTGGACTTTGCTTAAAAAAGACAATTTTCCAAACAGTACTGCAGATGAGAAGGTAACCATTTTTAAATGCAAATAAGGGACAGAAGTCATGATTTTGACCTCATTTATTTTATACACAGTGTATAATTGGAGGCAATTGTAGCATTTGCATAAAAAGTACAAAAAAAAAAAAAATAACTATCTGCACTCATATCAAAATGGGTTCTTCTATCTTCTATCCAAAACTAGGTCTCTATACACACCTTCAAAAATGTCCTTAATATTGTTTGGTTCACAATTGTACCTCATTAACTTTACACACTGTATATAACTGATGCCATAGACAATATATCAACTGGTCATCATAACTGCTTTGCTTCTGTAGCATATACCCTCCATTAGAATACCCAGAAAGAACCATTTTCAGTACTATTTTAACCATGTGCACATTTAACTGGCTCTTCAAGTTGTAATGGTTCTATAACGATTGCATAAAGAGTGTGATTAGTTGACCTCAAACTTTTAAAACTCTACCCATTATCCAGTTGCCAGATTATTTAGGGATTTGGATGTTGTGCAGTAATGATCATTTTCCAAAGCAATATGAGAATAGGGCCATTTTTAAATGTAAATAAAGGTGTCACACCTGAAAAGATGCTCGGAGAGAATTCAGAGGTTCATCACTGCAATCAAAACTGCTAGAGGAATAAAGTCATTTTACCACTTAAAACATTTAAAAGAGCCATTTATACAATTGGCCTGCATTCATTTACCTCATAGATTTCATTCACTGTGGAAGAACCTTGTTTTTCTATGGCATTTCTTAAAGAATCAATATTTTTAAGCACTGATGCCAACGTCAATATATCAACTGATGATCATGACCAAATCACATTTGTAGCATTTACCCTCCATAAAAATAACCAAAAAGAAACATGTACAAATCAACTGGATCCTCATGTGGAGATTTACTAAAAAGTGTAATTTTTCTTGTTGTTTTTTTCAAAGCCCTGTTGACCTCAATCCTTAAAAACCCTGCTCATCACCCAGTAACTATTTCTTTGGATTTGGGTTGTTAAATGTTGCATCTGCAGAACACGCCCTGTTCAAATAGAACCAAAAAGAACCCTTTTCAGAACTAATGTGGAACTGTCTTTTGGTCGCAGGCAGAAGCCCAGATGTTCTTCGCAAAAACACACTCCCTGAGTTTCCTACAGCTTTTATACAACAGTTTTTACAAAGTTAAAAGCCAAAATAAATCAAAAAGTCCTGAATTTCATACAGAATCTGCTTTAATACTGTCAGTACCTTCCACAAAAAAGTAGGTCCACAACTAATGAGTTATTGCTATGCAACAACAACAATGCTAACAAGTGGTTGAGGTACCTGTTGAGCCCTGTATGCAGTCCTGGATAACTACTAATACTATTAGGGTCACCTTTTGTGGTTGACCAAGCAGGTCAATGAGCATGATCAGCATGACTAAGTCAAGTCAAATTTATTTGTATAGCTTTTTACAACTGTTGTCATCACAAAGCAGCTTTACATAATTAGTAATTAGTAAAAGAAAGAAAAAAAAAGAAATAACATAAGAAAACATGAAGGATCAAAGAGCCCCAGTGAGCCCCAACGACAACTGTGGCAAGGAGAACCTCCTTCAGAGCTGGAGGAAGAAACCTTGGGAGGATCCAAGACTCACAAGGGGGACCCGACCCGTCCTCCTCTGATCAGAACTATTTATACATTATTGATAAAAAATTACCTGTTGAACTGCTCTGATCATAATCATAATATAATAATCATGTAGATAGTTAATAGTGGAGATATTAATAGTGGCAGAGAGTTAAGAGTCCATTTAGGTTTAACATGGTCATTAGACAGGTAGCAGTGGTAGGAGGGTGAGCCGCTGGTCTGAGTGTGTCTGACAACTCCGACAGGTCTGACTATAACAGCCTCATTAAAAAGAGAGAGCCAGAAGGTAACACAGACATGGGAGCTCCCTGAAATGCCAGCATCCATCTGCTCCACCATCCACAAACCACAAAATTTTGGGAACTACTAAGAAAGCAAGAACCCTGTATTTTTGTGTGGTTCATAATATGTAATAAGATCTCACAGGTACTCAGGAGTGAGGCCATGTAGGGCTTTGTATGTTTATAGAAGAATTTTGTAGTTAATATGGAATTTAACTGGGAGCCTGGTAGACAGCTTAGTGGAAACTTTAAAGCAAACAACAGGGTTTCTGTATTAAAATCTGATGTTAAACTTTGTGATTTTGTGACTGTATCTCATCATTTAAGCCAGGACCACAGCTATAGCTATATGTTAACATAGTGCTAACTGCATGCCAAAGGCTTCCAACATTATTTGGCACTACATTTAGAAAAAGGCCTCCTTGGCGTGGTTTGATACGAGTATGATGGATACCTGCAGATTGCAGGATGCTAACAGATGAGTTACTGTTCAGTAAGTTGATCAGCCTTGTTGTTGTAGTTCGGTATGAACTACAACTACTGTAACGGGTCAGCACTGGCATTAGAAACCATTTAGCCCTGCAGTGGGAAAGTGGCAGTAGTTGGTTTATTGTTGGACAGTTGATTTTATAAAGTTTTTTGTATTAATGTAGATTTTTGGTGCCATCAAGGCTCTGACCACTACATGTCCAACATATTTATACCACTGTTCTACAGCACCTTAAAAAAACACAAGTCCAGCAGGAGTTTTGTCGCACACCCACACACTCACATGGTCAGCTGTTATTCAGCACATGTCCCCCGGCTGCCTCTCTGCTCATTTGTTAATGACACACATTTGGGGCATCTATCGATTTTCTTCTGGCACTAATTAATAGTGCACTCATTAAAACATTTGCATTACAACCCGAGTGAGAGCAGAGTGCAGGTGATTTTCCTTCTTTTGAACCCTCGCTTGTTTGGCTTCTCGCTCCGTGTGGCACAGCTCTGTGCTGTTCAAGGACACAGTTGCTTAGAGACTCTTAATTAATAAGTGTTAAGACAAAAAACACAATTATCAAGATGCCTTAAGGATACAGCTGACATATGATTCACATTACGGCGGTATTTCAGAGTCCCTCATCGACTGAGTGGGTGGACAAACAGAAGTTATAAATCTTCAGCAAGGTTTCAACCAGTACTTCGACTGGGGGAACAGGTAAAGGTGACTGCAACAGATTCAGAAAGTCTAGAAATGGCATTTTTATACCAGGTCTGAACTGTATTCTGATTAGATTTTAGCCATCTGTGTTTACACTCTGCAGTCACATGCATCTCCAGCTGGAGACGGAAATCTGATTGCTATGTGAACTTTTACAGGATGAGAAAAAAAAAAAGATCTGATTCCATGTCATTTTGGAGCATTTCTATTGGTCCATTCATCATTACATTCTGATACAATTTGCTGAGAAATACCCCAACAACCACCACGAACACCACAGCAACTCCTTAGCAAGACCCAGCCATCCACCTAACAACATTCTAGCCACCACATATAAACATTTTTTTCAACCACTTACTAACATTCTAGCATCCACCTAACAATACCTTAGCAACTAACGGGAATAGCAGGTATTCATAGCCGACTAACTAGCCGACTGGGTGAAGCACTGCTCAGAGAACAGCCACCACAGGTATCAGCTAGTGAACCGCACACCGCAGGATATCAACGAGATATCCACAGTATTCGGAAAACATTCGAAAATGAAATATCAGTGCTAAACCTATGCTATGCTAAGTGGCTCCTGTGTGAGCTGCGGTGGCGGCGTAAACCATGAGCTCATCAGGTCATTCACAAGCCCACCATTAAAGGACAAACAGTGAGTGGTTCATTCTGAGACAAAATAACAGGGTGGTAAATTGGTGTGTATGTTTGCCCCAACTGAAGTTACGTACTTGCTATTTATTTAAGCAATAGAACACTTGAGGAAGAGTGTTATTGTGAAGGACATCAAGGCTGTCTTTTGGTTGCAGGCAGAAGCCCAGATGTTCTTCGCAAAAACACACTCCTGAGTTTCATACAGCTTTTATACAACAGTTTTTAAAAAGTTAAAAGCCATGAATTTCATACAGAATCTGATTTAATACTGTCAGTACCTTCCGCCAAAAAGTAGTTCCACAACTAATGAGTTATTGCTATGCAACGACAACAATGCTAACAAGTGGTTGAGGTACCTGTTGAGCCCTGTATGCAGTCCTGGATAACTACTAATACTATTAGGGTCACCTTTTGTGGTTGACCAAGCAAGTCAACGAGCATGACTAAGCTGGTAGACCAGCAAGACCACTGAGACCAAGCTAAACGACGAGCATGACCAGCATGACTAAGCTGGTAGACCAGCATGACCAAGCTGAATGACCTGCAAGACCACCGACACCAGGCTTGTCAACCAGCATGACTAAGCTGGTAGACCAGCATGACCAAGCTAAATGACCTGCAAGACCACCGAGACCAAGCTTGTCAACCAGCATGACCAGCATGACTAAGCTGGATGACCAGCATGACCAAGCTGAATGACCTGCAAGACCACCAAGACCAAGCTTGTCAACCAGCATGACTAAGCTGTTAGAACAGCATGACCAAGCTGAATGACCTGCAAGACCACCAAGATCAAGCTTGTCAACCAGCATGACCAGCATGACTAAGCTGGTAGACCAGCATGACCAAGCTGAATGACCTGCAAGACCACCGACACCAGGCTTGTCAACCAGCATGACTAAGCTGGTAGACCAGCATGACCAAGCTAAATGACCTGCAAGACCACCGAGACCAAGCTTGTCAACCAGCATGACCAGCATGACTAAGCTGGATGACCAGCATGACCAAGCTGAATGACCTGCAAGACCACCAAGACCAAGCTTGTCAACCAGCATGACTAAGCTGTTAGAACAGCATGACCAAGCTGAATGACCTGCAAGACCACCAAGATCAAGCTTGTCAACCAGCATGACCAGCATGACTAAGCTGGTAGACCAGCATGACCAAGCTGAATGACCTGCAAGACCACCGACACCAGGCTTGTCAACCAGCATGACTAAGCTGGTAGACCAGCATGACCAAGCTGAATGACCTGCAAGACCACCGAGACCAAGCTTGTCAACCAGCATGACCAGCATGACTAAGCTGGTAGACCAGCATGACCAAGCTGAATGACCTGCAAGACCACCAAGACCAAGCTTGTCAACCAGCATGACCAGCATGACTAAGCTGGTAGACCAGCATGACCAAGCTGAATGACCTGCAAGACCACCGAGACTAAGCTGGTAGACCAGCATGACCAAGCTATGACCTGCAAGGCCACCGAGACCAAGCTGGTCAACCAGTATGACCAGCACTGCCAAGCTGGATGACCAGCATGACCAAAATCAAATGCAACATATGCTGGTTATAAGCTAGCTCACCAGTATAGGGTATGTTTTGACCTTGATGACCAGCTTTCCAACCACCTTGACCATCAAAGACCAGCTTAGACCACCCAAAACCAGCTACCAAAGCTGGACTTTTAAGCAGGGTTCTTATTTTCAGACAAAAACGGTATCAGTCTGAACACTTCTAAACCAATCGGATCAGTGAGATTGGGACTAACTGTTCAATAATCACAACTTGTGCAGCACATGCGTTCTACTGGACTTTGAGGAGTGGCCTCACTGAGCTGGAACTACAGGCATTTGTTAGCAGAGCTGTTCCAATGGGTTCTGCCATGCCTTACACTTGCTTAGAGCACGTTGTATTTGGTGTAGTGCAAGTAGTTCATATTGAACCACATGCTTTCACTGTGAAACCCTGAACTTAGTTAAAAACTTCCATTATAACTAACCTGCGTTTGAACTGATGGATGCCTATGGGTGGTGCAGCCAGCGCCACATTCAGAGCCTAGAGCAAAACAAGAGCAGGAATTCAATCCATCTAAGACTCTGACTCAGACTGAGCTGTTCGGCAACTTATTAGCTTTCATAGAGTGTGAACATTTTCTTATTCCGGGACCAAACAAGTAAGAAAAAAGCGACGCTCACATTTGTACGTGTCAGTATAATAAAATGTGAAGTTGGCAATGACAGAGAGATCGTTAAGAATTCATGAGGACAAGAAAAAAGGTTCAATCCCTGAATCCCTAAGATGGAGGAACTTACAGCACCAAAGAAGCAGATAAATGCAGACTTGACAACAAATGCCTGGATATTATACAATTGTATTTTCTATTCAGAGCCCATTTAAAGCAATCCGAGCACTGTTTAGCAGCAAAATAGCTAACGGACAAGCATGCTGCATTAGTCTTCTTGAGGACGTCTGAGAAGTATTTAAGGTGACATTCAAGTCTGCTTGTGAACGCAGTTTCTGCTGCTGGATGTCTGAAATCAGTGTTAACCGCATCACTGCAAGTACAGGTACGGATACTCCACCTGGAAGGAAAGGATGGACTACTTTGTGCCACTCGCTGGCCACTTTATTAGAAACACCTATATCTTATACTTACACTCACTGGCCACTTTATTAGAAACACCTACTTCTTGTTCTTCCACTCACTGGCCACTTTATTAGAAACACCTACTTCTTGTACTTCCACTCACTGGCCACTTTATTAGAAACACCTGCTTCTTGTTCTTCCACTCACTGGCCACTTTATTAGAAACACCCACTTCTTGTACCTCTACTCACTGGCCACTTTATTAGAAACACCTGACCTGTGCTTCCACTCACTGGCCACTTTATTAGAAACACCTACTTCTTGTTCTTCCACTCACTGGCCACTTTATTAGAAACACCTACTTCTTGTTCTTCCACTCACTGGCCACTTTATTAGAAACACCTGCTTCTTGTTCTTCCACTCACTGGCCACTTTATTAGAAACACCTGCTTCTTGTTCTTCCACTCACTGGCCACTTTATTAGAAACACCTACTTCTTGTTCTTCCACTCACTGGCCACTTTATTAGAAACACCTGCCCTGTGCATCCACTCACTGGCCACTTTATTAGAAACACCTGCCCTGTGCATCCACTCACTGGCCACTTTATTAGAAATACCTGCCCTGTGCATCCACTCACTGGCCACTTTATTAGAAACACACGTCTTGTACTTCCACTCACTGGCCACTTTATTAGAAACACCCACTTCTTGTACCTCTACTCACTGGCCACTTTATTAGAAATACCTGCCCTGTACTTCCACTCACTGGCCACTTTATTAGAAACACCTACTTCTTGTACTTCCACTCACTGGCCACTTTATTAGAAACACCCACTTCTTGTACCTCTACTCACTGGCCACTTTATTAGAAACACCTACTTCTTGTTCTTCCACTCACTGGCCACTTTATTAGAAACACCCACTTCTTGTACCTCTACTCACTGGCCACTTTATTAGAAACACCTGACCTGTACTTCCACTCACTGGCCACTTTATTAGAAACACCCACTTCTTGTACCTCTACTCACTGGCCATTTTATTAGAAACACCTACTTCTTGTACTTCCACTCACTGGCCACTTTATTAGAAACACCTACTTCTTGTACTTCCTCTCACTGGCCACTTTATTAGAAACACCTACTTCTTGTTCTTCCACTCACTGGCCACTTTATTAGAAACACCCGCTTCTTGTTCTTCCTTTCACTGGCCACTTTATTAGAAACACCTACTTCTTGTTCTTCCACTCACTGGCCACTTCATTAGAAACACCGGCCCTGTGCATCCACTCACTGTCCACTTTATTAGAAACACCCACTTCTTGTTCTTCCACTCACTGGCCACTTTATTAGAAACACCTACTTCTTGTTCTTCCACTCACTGGCCACTTTATTAGAAACACCTGCTTCTTGTTCTTCCACTCACTGGCCACTTTATTAGAAACACCTACTTCTTGTTCTTCCACTCACTGGCCACTTTATTAGAAACACCTGCCCTGTGCATCCACTCACTGGACACTTTATTAGAAACACCCACTTCTTGTTCTTCCACTCACTGGCCACTTTATTAGAAACCCCTACCTCTTGTACTTCCACTCACTGGCCACTTTATTAGAAACACCTACCTCTTGTACTTCCACTCACTGGCCACTTTATTAGAAACACCTACTTCTTGTACTTCCACTCACTGGCCACTTTATTAGAAACACCTACTTCTTGTACTTCCTCTCACTGGCCACTTTATTAGAAACCCCTACCTCTTGTACTTCCACTCACTGGCCACTTTATTAGAAACACCTACTTCTTGTACTTCCACTCACTGGCCACTTTATTAGAAACACCTACTTCTTGTACTTCCTCTCACTGGCCACTTTATTAGAAACCCCTACCTCTTGTACTTCCACTCACTGGCCACTTTATTAGAAACACCTACTTCTTGTACTTCCACTCACTGGCCACTTTATTAGAAACACCTACTTCTTGTACTTCCACTCACTGGCCACTTTATTAGAAACAACTACTGCCCTGCCCTCTGCTTCTATTTACAATGTATAAATGTACACCTACAAGAAAAAGGGTTTCTAATAAAGTGGCCATAAGTGGCTAAAACTCCATGGTATGGCTGCATCTGCTGCACTCCCTTGCCTACATAGTGGTAATCCTCTCTGTGGTGTGAGAGAACGCACCCTCTGGCGGGTTGGTGTACTGCTCCGCGCTCTGTTTGAGCCTGTAAACACACCTGTATGTTCAGCAGGTAAAACACGGCGCTGTACCGCCAGGCATTTGTGAATTATGCACACTGCAGCAGTACAAAGCTCATGTCCCGCAGATACGGCAGACGCAGCCTCTGCGTTCACCAGAGTTTGGCCACCAGCAGCACGTGAGGGAGCGTTTCGCTTCGCGCAGCCTGAAACAATGTCAACAGTAAACAGTGAACTCAACATAAAGCTAATGAAGCTCCACCAGCAGCTTGCGGGGCGTAGCAGATGGGTGCAATCACTTCAAAGCGCAGAGCTGCATGCCTGGGCGAGCAAACTGTTTCCTGAAGGTGAGAGAGAATAGAGTGGATCCATCGCCGTGAATAACACTCAAGTTTCGGGGGAACTGTGAAAGCATGCATACCAGCGTTCTCAGTGCGAATGTGACGTCGCAGGAATCAGACTGACAGCATGTTTACAGATAAACAACAACACGACACTGTAAACAAGGGTTCGAGAGAAATGCCATCGTATTCAGAATTTGTATCAACTTCCAGCATATTCAGGGTGCTCCCGACACCCAGAACAGGGTTCTAGGCCGTACTGAACAAGGGTTCTTTGACTCCTAATAAGCAATGGTAAATACAGCCATTTGTAGAGCTCTACAAAAGGGTGTCCTTGTCTATGAAGAAAAAATGTAACCAGGTTAAAGCACTCAGATGGTTCTTTAAGTATCGTAATCCTTTGTAGAACCATCGCTGTCACTAAAGAACCCATGAACAACCTTTTTTTTTCAAGATTATAAGCAACCATTTTCATTTCTATGAAGAACCATATAGTATACTATATGAAGAGGCGAAGAACCTTTTAAGCATGCAGTCAGTTCTTTGAGTTCTATGGTTCTAAATAAGGCAGTGCCTTTACTAAAGAACCCTCTAGAACTGAATTCTGTGTGTAAGCAAAAAGGGTTCCAGATCATTCTGAAAATTCTGTTATTTTGTATGTGTGTGTTTCATGTTTTCATGGTTGTGGAACCCTTTACATAGAACAATGTGTCTAAAAGGTTCTATAAAGGACTGGATATGAAGATATCTTTCTTGTATTTGAAGAACCTTTTAACCAGGCGCAGAACCCTCCTTTTCTATTTATTTTAAGAACCATTTCAATACTGCAGTTCTTTGAGTTTGATGGTCTTTAGATAGAAATTATTTAAACCATTTAAAAAAGGTTCTTTAAGGTTCTGTAATGAACTGTCTACCGTATATATTGACAATACACCACCAAACACTTAGATAATTCCATTAGATCTCAACACATTTTCACTTTCTTTTCATTTAATTTAAACAGGCAGTCGTGCAATCTCACAGTTTGTACCATCTAATGCTGTATAGCGCCCCCCGGAGGATGTTAATTAAGCAGCAAAGTGTAAATGCTAGCATGTTCAGTGTGTTTCCACACACCCAAAAATGCTGACACGCATTCCTCGTCCAGTCCAGCATGATTTATGAGCTGAAATAAGATGTTAAAGTCCAAATTTCCGTGAATTGCTTCTTTATTTTAATTCTGAGTCTCTATCTTTACATGCGACAGCGAGAGAGAGAGAGAGTGAGAGAGAGAGCAAAAGACGAGAGAGTGAAGGAGGAGCAACACTTCTAAACTACTACAGTTCCCACAATACCATGCAAATCCAACAGGTTACCATTGAAGGCTTCCAGGTAGCACACAAACATAGATATTACCGTATTTACCGTAATAACGCACACCACGAGTTTCTGTGCAGTGACCCCTGTTGTCCACTGTGACCCCTGTACCATGATGGTTTGGTAGTGTAGCACCCCTACAATATTGAAGTTTCCCCCCTTCCCATTATTATTATTATTATTATTATTATTATTATTATTATTTAATTTTCAAGTAACAAACACTCAACTATCCACTGTTTTTTAGAAAGACCAACTTTGCTGATATTTCTAAAAATATTAAAAAGAGACTCAAAACAGGAATCCCTTCCATTTGTGCTTGATGTCAGATCTGATCTGTTTAGGAGGTTATTTTGACTAATAGGTCCGTTTCCTCCTCATGCGCTCGATAAGCACCGGCTTGTGAAGATGTTTTGGCCGCTGAAGCTCTGAATGCCACCAAGATATTTAATATTTAATGTGCAAAATACATCCTGTTAGGATCAGAACCTGCTGTGCAGCCCTGAGTTTGTATTCAGAGGGAGCTTCACATCCAGCATAAGTCATCCTAAATGTGTGTTGAGCTCATTCCAAGACGCTGTGTTAAGTTTTTGTGTCTGTGGGTTTTTTCACATTACAGTGTAATCTGGAGCTCTGCTCAGTGAGGGTTCCTTATGCAAACATTGTCCAAGGCCACTTATAACTGGGATGCTTTCCAGATACTCTAGTTTGGGACAGAACGTAGTTTTTAGCTTGGACCTGATACTACACCTCAAATATGAGCCAATAGCAACGAGTGTTGACTGCAGGGAGCCAATAAGAACATAGGATCTCTGTTAGAACCAGGCGAGGAAGGATTTAATAACTTCATAGCTTATCAGTTCTGTATTTTGGTGGATAATCCAAGGTAAACATGTCTGAGATGAACAGAGATGTAAAGAAAGTTCCTACTGGACAATTCTCACTTTTAGCTAAACTTAGGATTGTCAAACATCCCAGAGAACCCAAGAACATAAAAAAAAAACAAATATGGCTTTTATATCAGGCCATATTAGGTATTTCTCTAAACATCTCTCAGAGCTACACACCTGGACACCAAATTAGGTCTTCAACCAGGGCCGTTTCTGAACATTTGGAAGCTCTAATGTGCTACTTGGGGACACTTTACCTACTCCTATCACATTCTTTTGTATGAAAGAATAGAAAACTATTAATACTTACCCACTTGTGAGCAGAAAAGCACAGACTCGGGGCCCCCTGGTGGCTTGGAGTCTTTAAGCAACTGCTTATTCTGCTTGAGGTCTTCAATCTCATGCTCCTAGCATGTTCTTTATAGGAGATGCTATTGTCTTTCACATCACATGTGGTACATGGGGTGGAGCAAAATTGTGATCTCAAGGTCCCAGTTACACCAAAATAGCAATATTGAATAAATAAAATGATAAAATAATAAAATATAAAAAGGGTAGACATAAATAAGAAAAGTGGAGAAATTAAAAAGGTAGCAGTAACATGACCACAATATATGAAAGGAGTGTAGATAAAGTGTCATTTACCTGGTTATTGTTTGGAGATTTCTACTATAAAAGATTTAATTGGTTTTAGTAAACCTGAGTGGGCTTAGAGTGGCTCAGCACTGCTGCCATGGCTCATGGGGTTGCAAGTTAGAATCCCGAGCCGAGCAGCTTTGCCATCAGCCGTCTGAATCGGAGACAGCACAATTGGCTTTCTTCCCTCATTAATCTTAAAGCGATGTTGGTCAGCAAAGGCAACAGTTGGGCTGGGGACCTATGAAGGTACGTCCTTCATAATGTGTCTGCTCAATTAACCACAATGCTTAATTTACATTCATGGTATTTAACTGACGCTCTTATCCAGAGTGACTTACAAGGTTACTCATGTGTATTGGTGTGGCGCAACAGATAACACCACTACATGCCACTGAGCTACCACACCATGTGGGAGACTGGGGTTCGATTCCCAGGCTGGGTGACTATGCTGTGCTACACCAACAAGAGTCCTTGGGCAAGACTCCTAACACTACACTGACTCACCTCTGTAATATGAGTTACCTTGTAAGTCGCTCTGGATAAGAGCATCTGCTAAATGCCATAAATGTAAATGTAAATGTACTCATCTTACAGAGGAGGGCCAATGTAGTGTCAGGAGTCTGGCCCAAGCACTCTTATTGGTGTAGCGCTGCATAGTCATCCAGACCAGGAATTGAACTCTGGTCTTCCACATGGTGTAGAAGCTCACTGGCAGGTAGTGGTGGTATCTGTTGCACCACACTAACCACTAATAATAGTTTGAAAAGAGGTGGCTGGCTTGGCATGTGTCGGAAGAGACGAGATGTGCAAAGCATTTATTTACCTTCCTAGTGTCGGGAGCATTGCTAGTGCATATGGGTGTGTTAGACGACACTATCAAATTTAAATTGTTACAACTAAATATACAATAAAACTAAATACTCAAAATAAAATAAGACTAAATAAAATTATATTTGGACCAAATAATTATTTTACATTAGTGTGAATTTTGAAAACACTTAAAAACTGGTTTTCAGTTCTTATTCAAATAAAAAGGCTGTTCATTTATTGTTGTCAACAGTGCTGAAATTGGGCCCTATGTGTTGTGAGACACAGGTACGTAAAACAAAGGTAAATAGAAATCATCATTTTATTATTTTAATTTAATTTATTTAAAAAAAAAATTGTTCTCTAATATTCAAAAAGTCATAAAACAAAGTGTTACAAACATTTTACCTGAGCAAGGCCCTTTACCCTCTCTGCTCCCCGGGCGCTGGAGTTGGCTGCCCACCGCTCTGGGTGTGTGTGTGTACTCACTGCCCCTAACACATGTGTATGTGAGTGTGTGTTCACTACCAGATGGGTTAAATGCGGAGGACACATTTCGCTGTACGCTGTACAGTGACAAATACGTGCACCTTTACCTTTAAAGTTTCCTTTTTGGATATAAATGTCTGTTTTTGGACAGCGGAGACAGTATGTACTGTACAGTATACAAGTGCCTGTTGCAATAGCAGTTTAATTCTGTTCACTGTGTCGCTGAAATTCTCACTCTGATCTTCGCTGCTATAAATATTTTAGCAAAATACCTCAGTAATAATAAATGTGATGATAATTAAGCTGACAGAGGAAGGACTATTAATAACTGTTGTGGCATAAGTCAACAAATGATCACAGCAGTAAATGCAAGCCGAAGACGATGTCATTTATAACTACAGGCAGAGCGGGCTAGTGCTTCTCTCTGCTTCGTTAACTTCAGATAAAAACATTCACTGATGGACTTCACAGCCAGGTCACACCGCGCTGCATTACTGACGATAACTAATCACAGTAATCCATTCTGACTTCAATTACAGCTTTTAAATATATGGAAATATTTGCAAACATCTTGCTGCTGTTTTACAAATCAGGTGTTCTCAATGAAGTGACATGTCTACATCCCATCTAACATGTTTACTTTCTGTCTACTTTACAAACAAGCAACACTAGCAGGTAGAAATACTGCATGTTCTCATATGGGATAACTGAAGGCTCTGTTCCAGGGAGCTTATAGCACGTGTGGACACTGCTGCCATAGATAGAGACAGATATTACAAGAATAACTTTTTTTTTAGTTTCAAGGGATTTTATATAGTACAATCTATAGAATATTACATAAATATTAAACTTATGTGCATATATTTACTAATACTATACTAATAAATAAGACATTTCATGTTTTACTCAGATAAAAGCCAGTCATTATGCACAAAATTGTTTGTCTGCTCTCCTTGATTCTGCAGAACTGGATGTCATGGCCTTAGTAGATCTATTGGCAGAGCTGACTAGCCAATGGATCCACATGAGTGTCAGATCAGCGGAATCTAGGAAAGGACTTTCAGTAAAGTATTTGGATGCAGTAGCCTGATCTTAACACTGCCTCACTGAGCTCCACAATTAAACCATATTTCTGTACAAAAAGATCTCAAACTGACCCAACTGACCCCAATAGATACAAGAGTTCACAGACATCTGATTTATTGACTGAGACCATTCAGTTCATCATTTACTCTTTAAAACCTCTCTCACACACACACACACACACACACACACACACATACACATACACATATATATATATATATATATTATTACATATTAACTTGAGTATTCATTAAGGGAAAACAAATATGTGCTTAAGCGACCTAAAAAAGTAAAAGCTAAAAACTTCCAACCAATCAAATTATTTATCTTTGTCTCTATATCTTTATTTATTCTTTTTTTATTATTATTATTATTTATTCTTAAAAACCTTTGCATCAGTGCATCTGAGGCCATTATTTCCCTTCATCTTCTTTTTTTTCAATGAGGCCTTTGGACCTCTGTGTTCAAATTCAGTGCACTCACAGCATCAGTGAACACAATGCAGACCTCATGCTACACTCCTAATCTGATTATAAATATATGGAGTTCTAACACATTGATCATTGCTGTTCTCCAGAGATTGTCTGTTCGATGGGAATTAAATAACACACCCTGCACACTTACTGACAGCTCTGTGATATCTATTATTTAGCACAAAACACCTTGTATTTGAAATCTGTGTATTTCTTAAAATGTTGACAGACTGCAATGGCTTGTCATTTGTATGTTTGCGGGTCCAGGGGTCGTCCTTATTATGAGGAAAAGACCTAAATAGACATAGATACTATTATAAAAGTAATAGCAGTTTCTTTAGAAAGACATATCAGGATACTCAAGGTGATGGAAAGTATATATATATATATATATATATATATATATATATATATATATATATATATATATATATATTATATAGACTGAAGGCTGAACAACTGGGGTGATATCACAAAAACATTTTATTTTTTGCATATTTAGTTTGATTGGTTGCAGTCTGTGCTGAAGTACACTTTAATTTTAGTGTGAATGGGCGGGGTTTAACTGCTTTAGGCAATTGCCATCACAACAAAGTTTTCATGTATGGACTGAATAGACTGGTATGCTTTGAAGCTTCTCTACATCCATATCTAGGCCTATTTCAGATTCCCTTAGTTCAGAAATCAAGCAAAAATAGGATTTTCCAGGTTTAGGGCTCTTTAAACAGGTTCTGCAGGTATTGTAATTTTCTAATTTATTCACTTCTTTTATGCATTATTTTCCGCCTGTCCTTAATTCCAGCACAAGGCTCTCTAGTGTTCAGCCCAGTGCACCTTATTAGCGGGGTACAATTTGGCTGGCTGAGACAGTGGTGTTAATTAAAATCATAATGTCTTATGGAAGGCCCTCAGACGGCAGCTCCTCCAGACATGGTGTGCCCTTTGTAATGCGCCCCTGCGCGTCCTCCCTCATTTCCAATTCTGCCCTGTTACCCATGCAGGTGTCGGACTTACATTTTGAATGGCACATGAATACTAATAAACTGTTGTAATAGGATCTTTGAAGTGCGCAACTCGCAGCCGTGGAATCATAATGCACAAAATCCCCTTTGAATCTGGTCTCGGCTCAGGCAGCACCAACACGGCCCTTTCTCTCGCTCTCGCTCTTTTCTCTCTCTCCACACTTTCTTTCTTTTGCTCTTTTGTTCTTTCTCACTTCCTCTCTCTCTCTCTCTCTCTCTCTCTCTCTCTCTCCCCTCTCTTTCTCTGCCTCGCTCGCTCTCTCAAAGCTCCTCTCCTGCAATGTTTTTCAATGTGCAGGGAAAACTGGTTTGCTTAGATTCCCCTGTGCATCCCTTTTTAATATTCATTTCTCTCAGAAGGTGTCGGCCGACTCCATTATGTCTTACAGGACAGCGCGTGGAGAGCCGAGAACCATGGGAAAGAAAAGAAAACGGACCCGCTGGGAGGGCACGGGATTACTGGGATAAGGGAAAGTGTTTGTGTGCTGGATGAGGGGGTTCAGGTTGGATTCCAGTATTGAAATTCCCAGAGAGTTATGAGTTATGAGGTGGAATCCCATTACACCCTTCGATACAGAGCAGTGAGAACGCTTGAAGGAAAAAAAAAAAACTTGCTCAAATGTATTAAAAAAGCCATTTGGACAGGAATGAGCCGGACCATTCCGATCCAGAGCCCAGCAGGCACCAGACGCCAATTTGATGTTAGATAGGCATTGAATTCTGTACACCTGAACATTGGATTTTAGTTGAAGATAAAAATCATACTGTAGTAAAAACTCAATGTTGTATAGATGTCGAATTTTGGTTGAAAATCAAAATCACATATTTATCAAAAATCAACAATGGGTTGACATTAAGCTCCAACATTAGACAGACATTGAATTTTGGCTGGAAATCAAAATCACATTACCATCAAAAATCAACATTAGGTTGACTTCAAGCTCCAACATTAGACAGATGTTGAATTTTGGTTGAAAATCAAAATCACATATTCATCAAAAACCAACATTGGGTTGACATTAAGCTCCAAAGAAAGACAGACGTTGGATTCTCTTTGGAAATCCAAGTCACATATCTATCAAAAAAACAATGATGGGTTGAATTTTGACATAACATATCTGTAAAAAAAACACAAACATTGGGTTGACTTTAAGCTCCAACATTAGACAGATGTTGAATTTTGGCTGGAAATCAAAATCACATTACCATCAAAAATTAACATTAGGTTGACTTCAAGCTTCAACATTAAACAGATGTTTGATTCTTGTTGAAATAAAAAAAACAAAAAAACAATGATGGGTTGAATCAAATTATAGATGAAAATCAAAATCACATATCTGTGAAAAATCTACTTTGGGTTGACATCAAGCTCCAACATTGTATGGATGTTATTTTTGGTTGAAAATCCAAAAATCAAGCTTTAAGCTGCAACATTAGACAGATGTTGAATTTTGGCAGCAAATCAAAATCACATATTTATCAAAAATCAACATTGGGTTGACTTCAAGCTCCAACATTAATAATTTTAGAATGTGATGTGTGTAGAGTTTAGGAGATGTTGGGTTTTGATCACCATACCTTACAAACTAAATGTTCTTATTTTATTGTCAGTATGATGTTGGCCTGTGATGTTTTGGAAGACGTTGGATTTTGGCTGGAGATCAAAATCACATATGTATAAAAAGCAACATTAGGTTGACTTCAAGCTCCAACATTAGACAGATGAAGTCACATATTAAACAAAAAAAAAAAAACATCACAACCTAAAACCAACAACACCCCTACATCAGCTGTCCTCACTATTCGAAATCAAACTGGTGTTGGGATTAGACATTGTCCTGACACTGAAAGTGGGTTACCTAATGTCACAACCCACGTTTAACTAGATAACAACATCTATAGATGTCGGTGGCCAGCTGGAAAGGTATCCAAAGGCATCAGTTTAGAACAAATCCAAATAGACATTCAAAACAGTCAACAATCAATTTTATAGCATCTTCATTTCAAATGGATGGAAGTATCTGTGGTTTTGGGCCCTCTGCAGGAAAAGATTATGATGAGATGGAATGGATTGAATATCCTAATTAACCTTCCTGCTTTAGGGAAATGTCTCTGATCATTAACATCTGTTTTTTATTAAAAACAATGCAGAGCAGCATCTTTGTTTCTGCAGTCCTCCAGAACTTGTGCTCCTCTATTAATATCCTGCCACTGGACACAAAGTACTAAAACCTAATTCTGAGCAGATATGAGCCAATGCACTGGGAATGCAAAACTACCTGCAATTTGCAAACACAAGAAAGGAGATAAACTGCCCAGAATAATGTCCTGCCCAAAGGAGTATTGGACTTAGCTAAAAATGCTGTTTATTCCTACCACTGCTCCACCTCAGACTCTGAATCTGTTGATCAGGAGGACTATTCGAAACATTCCCCACAAGGCACAGATTGTAATCATGCTGTAAAATTAGGTTTCATATTTTAATCTTTTCATTGTTTTACTTATTTACCTGTACAATACTTGCTCAAATCAAAAGTTTGGTAAGATTATTATTATTATTATTATTATTATTATTGTTATGCAAATGCAATTATGCTAATAGGTGGCTATAGGCCAACTGTAGCATATTTGGTTGAACTGGTTTGGTATTTCTGATCCACGTCTACCTCAGGGTCAGGGTTGTGGTGGGTCTAGAGCCTACCTGGAATCACTGGCTGCATGGAAGGATTTCCCCTGGATAGGGTGTATGGTAGCAGTAAAAGTGCAGCAGAAGTAGTAGGAATAGTAGTTGTAGTAGTAGTGGAAGTAATACAGAAGTAGTAGTACAGCAGCAGTAGTAGTAGTAGCATTAGTAGTACAGTAGTAGTGCAGTAGTAGTAGTAGAAGTAGTGGTAGTAGTAGTGGTAGTAGTAGCGGTAGTAGTAGTAGTAGTGGAAGTAATACAGAAGTAGTAGTACAGTAGCAGTAGTGATAGTAATAGTAGCAACAGTGGGGAATTAATAGTTGTAGAAGTAGCATTAGTAGCACAGTAGTAGTGGCATTAGTAGTACATTAGTAGTAGTAGTAGTAGCAATAGTAGAAGTAGCATTAGTAGTACAGTAGTAGTGGCATTAGTAGTAGTAGTAGTAGTACAGTAGTAGTAGTAACACTGGTAGTAGTAGTAGTAGTAGTAGTAGTAATAGTAGTAGTAACAATAGTAGTAGCAGTAGTAGCAGTAGTAGCATTAGTAGCACAGTATCAGTAGTAGTAGCAGTAGTACAGTAGTAGTAGTACAGTAGTAGTAGTAACACTAGTAGTAGCAGTAGTAGCAGTAGTAGTAGTAGTAGTAATAGTAGTAGTAGTAGTAGTAACACTAGTAGTAGCAGTAGTAGTAGTAGTAGTAATAGTAGTAGTAACACTAGTAGTAGCAGTAGTAGCAGTAGTAGTAGTAGTAGTAGTAATAGTAGTAGTACAGTAGTAGTAGTACAGTAGTAGTAGTAACACTAGTAGTAGCAGTAGTAGTACAAGTAGTAGTAGAGGTAGTTGTGATAGTAGCATCAGTAGTAGATGTAATACTGTTGTAGTGGTAGTGGTGATGGTGGTGGTAATAGTGGTAGTAGTGTAGTAGCAGCAATAGTAATAGTACTATAGTAAAAGTAGCAAATGTTTGTCACATCACATTAACACAGGTGTAAAGGTGAGTAAAACTTAATATACAGGTTTAATATATATATATATATATATATATATATATATATATATATATATATATATAATTTCAAATGTTTACATTATTATTTACATATAAACTTAGAATGAGATGTAAATTCAAGTGGAGTGTGAGTAGTGCAGAACTCTTTGAGCTGTAGTAGTAGTAGTAGCAGTAGTAGTAGTAGTAGTAGTAGTAGTAGTAGTAGTACAGTACCAGAGCCACGGTAAGACATTTGCCTTATCTGAAATTACAGTCTAATGTAAGTGTAAAACACACTTCCCACGATCGTGCAATGTAATAGTCTCAGCGCTCTGCGTGGTCCCCAGCAGGAGCAGAAGGTTAGCCAAGAGCAGAAGTTGGCCTGAAAGTGCAACATAAGCTGCTGGGAGAAATAAGACAAGCTTTTAGTGCAAACCCTTTAATCCTATTGATCCCAAAGCCGGAGTCCGGAGTGAGTGTGTCACTCAGAAAGGTATCAGCACACTGTCTGCTATCGGAACAGTGCAACTCCAGACCCTCCATCATCATCCTGCCACCGCTGGCTTTCCCTCCCCAAAATCCACTCCGGCAACCCCTCACCCACCGGCTTCCATCAATATACACCACACACCCACCACGTCCTTCACTCCCACACACTCCTTCAGTCAATGGCGTGACTTCAGCATGTAGCAGAGTATCTACTGTAAATCTGCAAATATCTGTATATATACCTACTCAGTTCCTTTGCTGCAGTAACAGTCTCTACTCTTCTGGGAAGCCATTACTAGATGTTGGAACATTGCTGTGTGGAGGATTTGATAGCAGTCAGCACCGTGGGAGCATCAGTGAGCCCAGGAACTGATGTTGGACCCTAAATGTATTGGATGGAGCTCCATTACCTCAGATAAATCAATTCCACTGCTCCACAGCTCAATGTGGGTGGGTTTTATACCCCATCTAAACCATGCTTGGCATCGGGGATCATGACCTTCTGCTCCTCAAAGGAGATTATACATGCAAACGAACAACAGATTTTATCGTAAAGCATCTGAATCCACTCATTAGAAGGGTCGTCTGGATTTCTTGGACATAAAGTGTAGCTGCACTTTGTAGGTTTATAGTTATGGACTGTGGCACATCTGATGCTACACTGTTTTAGTACAGGGGTGCACAACTCCAGTTTTGGAGGGCCAGTCTCCAGCAATGTTAGTAGTTGCCCTACTCAACACACCCACTTTGTCTGCTGGTTATTTGTTGAGTACCAAACTAATAGCAAACTTTGCTGGAGGCCGGCTCTCCAGGACTGAGGACTGAGTTGTGCACCCCTGGCTTTGTCCATCCATGGATTCAAGGGATTAAAACATTAGTGGTAATAGTTCTAGTAGCAGTAGTAGTAGTAGTAGTAGTAGTAGTAGTAATACAGTAGTACTTTGGACAGTGGTGGCAGGACTGTTAGCAGCAGTAGTAGTTGTACAGTAGTAGTTGTAATACAGTTGTAGTGGTAGTGGTGATGGTGGTGGTAATAGTGTTAGTAGTGTAGTAGCAGCAATAGTAATACTACTAGCAGCAGTAGTAGCACAGTAGTCACAGTAGTAGTAGTAGTAGTTGCCTTACTCAACACACCCACTTTGTCTGTTGGTTATTTGTTGAGTACCAAACTACTAGCAAACTTTGCTGGAGGTCGGCTCTCCAAGACTGGATTTGTGCACCCCTGGCTTTGTCCATCCATGGATTCTAGGGATCACAGATGGATGTATTAATTGGTTTGGTGTTAATTGAATTGGTCATGTAAGATAAGTATGTGTGTAAAAGCAAACCTCAGCAAAAGTCATTTCTAGTACTTTTCTGACTTTTCTTATGACAGGCCTGGACACTCTGCACACCTTCATATTCCAAACATTTTTGCTCAGAAGACTAAACTGG
Organism: Salminus brasiliensis; assembly: GCF_030463535.1. Classification (NCBI taxonomy): domain Eukaryota; kingdom Metazoa; phylum Chordata; class Actinopteri; order Characiformes; family Bryconidae; genus Salminus; species Salminus brasiliensis. The sequence goes on from NC_132902.1 coordinate 27,150,251, forward strand.
CCTCAAAGTACAATGTGCACTGCTGGAAGTAATAAGACTCGCTTTTACATAATTGAATGAATAATATAATGAGAGACAACAGATAAGAGAAATACAGCGGGGAGAATATTACCTGAATTGTACCTGATGTAGAAAATGATAGCAATCTTCCTTCGGGTGTCCATGGTTCCCTCGGAGTAAGAAGAACACACACACCTCTCTCTCTCTCCCAATAGAGTCTAGCAGAGCTGGAAAGCATGTTTGTTCTCGTCTGTAGAGTGAGGCTGTAATCCGCAGTGGAGAAGCAGGCAGGTTGGTGTTAATGAGTTCAGCTCAGACTGATGTGCTGTAATGTAGATAAAGTCAGCTCCAGTCACGAACACTGATCTGAACTTCTACACCTCGGCTGTCCGTTCCGTCCAGTGGTCCCGTGGAAATAACACTCCGAAAACTCAGGTTCTGCACTGGCCATTTTATCAGAAACCCCTCCCCTGTAGCTATACCTTCCTGGTGTAGAGTTGGAGACTGTAGCCCATCTGTTGATGTTATATGTACCTTATATCGATAAAAAGGGTAGAAGTGGGCCGATAAACTGTACAATAACAAATGAATAAGAAAGCGCACCTGTATGATAGTAGGTGTTTCTGATAAAATGGCCACATTTTGTATGTAGCGGCATACGTCCAAATATTGAGCTGTGGAGCAGTGGAAGAACTGTGTCCTCTGGAATGATGGTGGTGGAGCTCCATCCAGTACTTTTGGGATGAGTTGAGGAGTTGGGAGTAAGATGGGGTGGTGGTCATCCCACATCCTGACCGTACTAATGTTTTTGTTGCTGAATGCAATCAAATCCTCACAGCAATGATATTCCAAAATCTATTAGAAAGCCTTCTTTTCTGGACAGTAGAGACAGTTACTCCAACAAAAGCAGGATTGGCTCTTTTTAATACCCTTGATTTCAGAAAAAGCAATGAATGAGCAGGTGTCCCAATACTTTTGTCCAGATAATGCACCTAATAAACATACAATGCAGCATGCATATGCTTGCCGATGACTACATCACTGTTTCCATTATCCTAACAGCTTGTGCAGAGAGTTCTGATGCTGTCCTGCATCTCAGTGGACCATCTGACCCCCACTCATAGCGCTCATCATCTACGGATGAACCCTCATCACCCAGCAGACGGAGGGCCTGGCTTCGAGATGGCAGTGTGACAGTGTGTCCTCTCTGCAACTTTCCGTTTGAAAGGCTAGGCGCTAGTCCTGTAGCCCACCCTGTCGATCCCACCTACCTCCGTCTTGGTATTTCTTAAATGCCAGTGTCAGTCAGGAATAGGTCAGAACAACAGGCTGTTGGAGAAAGCTTTGTCGCTAATAAATGGAAGGTGGGAGGTAAAAGGCTGGAAATACTGCTTTGCTTGCCCCACAAACACACCCGTTTTCCTTTTTTTTTGTCTCAACAACCAAGGGCTCAGGTCCACTGCGGGACAAGCATCATGTTGAGTAAGTGACAGCTCCTTCAGGGAGTGTAGAAACACATGTTTCTCCAAACGCAGCACAGTCAAATCTAATTTCATACCGAGGGGACGGCTTCAACCGAAGTGCCAATCTGGAAGTTTTAGCTGCGCGTTTTAATGGGCTTTGCTGTTGGGATCAGAGCCAAGGGCTGAGTGGCTGCACCTTAATTCCACTCCATGCTTAGTGGGGTCTGTTCCAAATAGGTCACAAACAATACACTTCTGAAACAGACAAGTTAAAAACGACATGTAGCATGACCAGCTCGGGATAACACAATCAGTGTGCCTGGTTATCTTATTTAAGCAGGCAGTGTGATCGGGCTGTGTCAGGGATACTGTACGTTACAGTGCTGAGGCCTGGAATAAAGTGCATTTACATGGTTAGAATACAAATCAGGCTTTTAATTAACACAAAACCCAGGTTATGTAATTAGATAGATGGGTTTAGATGGGTATTGATTGGTGTGGATGGTGTGAGTTTGGGTGGGCATTTGTTTGAACCAAGGGCTGTAGCTGCCCACATCAGATTCAAAACCCTGACTCTGGTCTACAAAGCCAAGAACGGACCAGCCAGCCCCTCCATACTTGATGGCAATGGTCAAAAGCCGATCCGCACCTAGAGTCCTTCCAGCTTCAAGTACGGCTCGGTTTGACCCGCCATCCCTCAAAATCCGCGGAAGACAAGCGTCCAGGCTTTTTCTGTCCTGCACCGAAGTAAATGAGCTTCCCCTGGGTGTCCGAACAGCTGAGTCGCTCGCTGCCTTCAAACGCAGACTGAAGACCCTCCTCTTCAGAGAGTATTTGGATGAATAGCGAATAGAGTACTATGGTCACCTTATTGTCTTGTGTTTAGTAATGTCTGTCTCATGGAGGTATCTTTGAACTATTAGTCTATTCTAACTAGCTATGGTTTTCTTGAATAAATAGCAAAGCACTTTGTAAGTCGCTCTGGATAAGAGCGTCTGCTAAATACCGTAAATGTAAATGTAAATGAATGAGTATAAGAATAGGTGGAGGAAATGGGAATGGGGGTGGAAATGAGTGTAGATGGGTATGGTATGGGGTTGAATAAGCATGGATTTGGATGGGGATGGGGATGGATGGTATGGGTTTAGATGGGTATGGTATGGATACACCTAGAGTTTGGATAAGTATGGATTTCAATGAGTATGGTTTGGATAAGTATGTTATGAGGATGTTACGGGTTTGGATGGGTATGAGTATGAAAGGAACTGATATGGACTGGTATGGGTTTTGAGAAATATGAGTTTGGGTGGGTATGGATTAGAATGGGTGCTGGTTTGGGTTGAATTTGAGTATAGATGGGAATGGGTATGGATGAATATGGGTATGGATGGTATGGATCAGTACTGGATAAGTAAGGTATGAGTTTGGGTAAATGGATATGGTGTGTATGGTATGAGTATAAATGGTTATAAATTTAGATACATTTGGACTAATATGGCTATGAATGGGTATGGATGGTATGAGTATAGGGTTAGGGTTAGGTTTAGGGTTATATGGGTATGGTATGGATAGGTATGGATTGGGTAGATATGGGTTTGCATAAATATGGATGTTATTGGTGTGAGTATGAGTGGGCTTGGATATGGATGTTATGGGTATATATGGGTATGGTATGTATGTGTATGAGTATAAATGGTTATACATTTGGATACATATGGGCTAACATGGCTATGCATAGGTATGGATGGTATGAGTATAGATGGTATGGTTTAGAAAGGTATGGTATGGATAGGTATGGATTGGGATTGCTTGAATATGGATGTTATTGGTGTGAGTGGGATAGGATATGGATGTTATGGGTATATATGGGTATGGTATGTCTAGGTATGGGTTTCGATGAGTAAGAGTATAGATGGGTATATATGGATTTGGTATGGATACAGATAGGAATGGTACATATAGGCATAGGTGTAAACGAGCATGGGTAAAGTTGGGCATGGGCATAGATAGGTATGAGTATGGATGGGTATAGGTTTGGATAACAGGTATGGATGGTATGGATGGATTTGGGTTTGTATGGATGTGAATTTGAATGAGTGTGGAAATGGATGTGTCTGAGTTTGGAGGCATGTGGATTTAGATGGGTATTGCTGAGTATGGATTAGATTTTAGTACCGACATCAGTGGTACTATGCCATCTCTGTTTGGAATAGATGCTGGTAAGAACGGTATGGACTTATATACTCCACACAGTGCTAGAACCATAGAATTGAATGTGTCTGATTTTATTAATTGTCTGCCGTGCAAAAAAACAGAACACTTGTTTAAAAATCATGCTTAGAAATTTGACTAAAGGCTCGGTAAACAAAATGCAAATGAGCGAGCTGACAATGAATCACCGCAGCATCAAATAATAAATCAGAAAAGGTTAAGGACCAACAATTACGATTATGACGAAACGACACGTGTGAAATCAATCAAACTAGGCCCCGATATTTCAAAGCAGCTGGATCCTTTTGATGTTTTTGTTTTCGTCTGGCTGTCAACAGTGTCAAAGCCGAGCCTCTCGAAATTGGCAGTGCGGCATGAATAAAGCAATTGACTCTGGAGCAGCCGCGAGTTCCATGCCGTGGCTAATGGATTCACGAAAGCCACTCGCTCTGGATTAAGAGAGGCGAGGTGTGAGCAGACTGCTCTCGCTAATGCTAATTAATAGCCATTTAAGGAAGACACTGACACAGACACATAGACACTCCAGCCAAGTCAATTACAGCGAGGGAGGGGAAGAAACAGGCAAGGTGCTACTGATCACTCATATACATACAGTACAGTTATTGGAACTGAGAGTTTCTTGTGTACCTGCCTCAACGGTCAGTACAGCAGCCTGCTTGCCACAGTGTGTAATAGGGATCCATAAATGTACACGTACATAGGGCTGTCTTGTGCCCGAACCTTCATTATTTGGGTGTTACTGGTGAACAGACATTAGCATTATGCAAATATTTTTTTGCTAATTAGTTGCTACTGGTGTTCATTTCATGTTAACCATGTTTGTATGTTTGATCAAGACACTTTGGTAATGATCTAATGAGGTGAGCTGTTTGCTGTCTGTTTATCATTATTGTAATTGTAAGGGTAAGTGTATGTTGTACACTAATCATATTATGTGATATGTCTATTACTATAATTGCTTGTTTTTCACCCTGTGGCAAAAAAGAAACTGTCCTTTTATTATCTGCAGTGTGGAACGATAGCAGGTGACATGTACTTGAGTCAAGATCAAAGGAACCCAAAAAGAAACACACACTATGGAAAGTCTCACATATAAAACATGAATTTCTCATGTGAATGTTCTCATGAGGTTTTTAGACACTTTCACACAAACATAAAAAGCTTGGGGTCATTTGTGGATAAACTGGGCCCAGATTAAGTTTAGTTTTTAGGTAACAGACAGATACAGCACATTCTACACAACACTCTTATGTCCATGTTTTAACCCATATAACTACCTGCTCAACATGAGCTCACATAGAAACGCCCGGATAGATTGCTCCACTTAAGAAGGCAGGTGATCCATGGGCCAGCCCCCATGGTACCATGTGCAACGCTGTAATGCTGCGCACCTGGGGCCAATCAGAACAACAAGATCAGGGTTAGGTGTAGATTTAGGTGTAGGTTACGGTTCTGTTAAACCTAGGTTTAGAATAAGGTTTAAGATTAGGCTTAGGTGTAGATTAAGGTGTAGGTTAGGGGTATGTTAAGATCAGGGTTAGGTGTAAATTAAGGTGTCGGTTAAGGTTATGTTCTCTTCACTGGCTTCCTGTAGCTGCTGCCCTCATCAGATTCAGACCCCTGACTCTGGCCTACAAAGCCCAGACCACGGACCAGCCAGCCCCTCCGTACTTGATGGCGATGGTCAAAAGCAGATCTGCACCAAGAGCCCTTCCAGCTTCAAGTACGGCTCGGCTCGACCCACCATCCTTTAAGATCCACAGAAGACGAGCGTCCAGACTTTTTTCTGTCCTGCACCGAAGTGGAGGAACGAACTTCCCCTGGGTGTCCGAACAGCAGAGTCCAACACTCACTGTCCTCAAACCCAGACTGAAGACCCTCCTCTTCTGAGAGGACTTGGGTGAAGAGTAGAGTATTATGGTCTCCATATTGACTTGTGTTTAGTAGAGTCTAAGATTAGAGGATCTATTTAAACTAGCTGAGGTTCTTCTTCAGTAAACAGTGAAGCTCTTTTGTAAGAACTCTGGAGAAGAGCTTCTGCTAAATGCTGTAAATGTAAAGTAAATGCTGCTGCTGCTGATGATGATGATGGAGTTGAACACATCCTCCATGCTGTGCTGGCTGGACTGGGGGGTGTCTAGGAGAAACCGCGAGGAACCGAGCTCTGTCCTTCAGACTAGCTCACCGACAAGATCTCACTACTTTCTTTCTTCAGAATGAGAAGCTCTTGTTTCTCCTGCATCTGTTCTGATCTGGAGCTTCTACTTCACTGCTGAGAGACTATATATGTGTTTACTGTGATTCTGCACAGTACTGTGTATGATGCTTGGCATGACAGTCCAAATCTTCACCTACCATAGAAAGCCATAAATAAACACAGCAATTCCCCTGCCATGGTTAGTTCGGATCCTCCTTTGGGAGCTAAGAGGGAACTTCATTTCATTGGAAAGCGCCAACCCCATTTCTCCGACTCGTTCTGTAGGTCTGCATGCGTATTCTTGGTGATGCAGCCAACAAACAACATTCAGAGAACTAAGAGGATCAAGCCCCTCTGTAAAGCAGTGGGGGCAACCACGGCACACGCACCCAGAGGAATCGCTGAGGATTAGAATGGATTTTCATTCTGGAGAGGCCTACTCCACTCAAAGCTCTATTTTGTTTGGACCGATATTGCAGACTATTTTTAGACTCTGGAATATGTAAGAAGTGTTTGGGTGTGAGTGTGTTTTAGGGTAATTTGGCCTAAATCAGCCCAGGGTTACATTCTTTTGTCCTCAAAAGCCCAACCTTAATTTAGTATCTTGACTGACTCATAACGTGCTTAAATTGGTGTTGTTGGTGCACTCCAAAAATGAAACTCATATATCTTCCCAGCACCAAGTGTGTGTGCGTGTGTGTGTGAGGTTACTTTAGTGCATTTATAAAAGAAAAAATGACTGTAGTAAAATATTTATTTATTTTCTATTAAACTGAAAGATTAAGGTTAAGGATTGATTCAGGATTTTGGCTCAGAATATGTGGCATCGGAAGTCATCAGACTGCTGTACTGTTTATACCATAACCTGTATATAAGACTGGACTAGATGGCAGTGTTTTGAAAAGTGATCTAAAACTGTCTCTTACGCCCTCTGGTGGCTAACTGCAGCACATCTTTTAACCCTGTCCAATCCCATGGGGGTAAACGGAGCAGAAAGGAAACTTTGACAGTCATGGCTGTGCTTATGACTGTTTACCTGCATGAACTTCATCTTTTATGGCTTGACAGCACTTTTGTTATAATGTCTTGATTAAATTTTGTTTATATTCCTGTTCTGTTTTTTTTTTATTATGATCTGGTGTTGACCAGAGGAGGCTGGGTTCCCCTTTTGAGTCTTGGTTCCTCCCAAGGTTTCCTGCCACTGTTGACACTGGCTTGCTCAAAAGAGGCTTGAATCCGGATCTCCGTAAAGCTGCTTTGTGACAACATTCGTTGTGAAAAGCACTAAAGAAATAAATTCCAATTAAATAGATTTTTTTACAACAAATTACAACACAAATTACACCAATATTTTATGTTGCATTGTTATCCCATTATGTTATTATTTTTTGTTTACAATTAACGCATTTTCTATGAGTTTTTCTGTGATATTTAAAGGGTTGTGGTGATGAGGTGATCGTCAGCTGTGGGCAAGTTGATAGACAGCTGATACTAACCACAAGATCCAAGCGAAAATTGGAATATTGGTAGTGCAGTTGATTGAGGCGTCATTGTGTGGCAATTTTCACTTATAGAGACAGGGGGAGGGGCTTGCCATAAAGAAATATGGGCCGGGTTTAGCGATCACATGGCCTTGCCATCTCTCCTGTGTAAGCTCAGGCTCCAATTATTTCCTCTTCAGCACAAACACAAGCAAAATGGAAGCTTTACTTCTGGCCGTCTTTTGGCTTCAAAACATTATAATCTGAGGGGACAGGGACACACTGTCCACTCACATTCATTCTATGGTTCACACTACAGGTGTTTTTAATCAGTGTGGTTTAAAACATTTTTGTATTTAAAAAAAATAATAAATCATTTCTAATTCTACACCATTTTTCTACCCAATATGGAAGGCCCAATTCCCAATCATATGAACTCCCCCTAGCACTAGCAATGCCCCCAACACTAGGATGTTGAAGACCAGCCAGCATGCTCAGAGGAAAGCCCGGCTCCCCAGCTCCGATGCAACAGCTAACAGACGACTGTGCTGACCACCATCATTGTGATGTGGGGAGTAGGTCCCATCCACCCACCCCTGAAAAAACAAGGCCAGTTCTCCCAGACTCCGGCTGCTGATGGCAAGCAGCACAACCCTGGATTCGGACCTGCGACCCTTGGATCATAGTGGCAGAACCTAAGTCAGCTGGGTGCACTACTGGGTTTGGGTCAGACTTGCATCTGATCTGGAGATTTTGTCAGCAAACGACTGTTTTACCAATGGTTTGGCCAAATTTCTCATCTGTACTAGACTTTATGTCAATGCCTTTATGTCAATAAAATTTCATTCATTTTGTCTCTTAAAAACATTATTTAATGCTTATAAGTGTTTTCTGAAGTCATGCATTCATCCTCTAAATATTATTATTATTTTTTAAATAATTATTTAAAGGCTTCATTTCTATTTGCATTTATGGTATTTAGCAGACGCTCTTCTCCAGAGCGACTTACAAAAGTGCTTTACTATTTACTTAAGAATTAACTCAGCTAGTTTGAATAGACTAGAAGTTTAGACTCTACTAAACACAAGTCAATATGAAGACCATAATACTCTACTCTCCACCCAAGTCCTCTCAGAAGAGGAGGGTCTTCAGTCTGGGTTTGAGGACAGCGAGTGTCGTTCCACCACTTCGGTGCAGGACAGTAAAAAGTCTGGACGCTCGTCTTCCGTGGATTTTGAGGGATGGCGGTTCAACTCGTTCAAGCCGTACTTGAGATTCGAAGGCCTCGTGGTGCAGATCTTTTGACCATTCACAACACATGCATAAGCACAATAATACTTGAGAGTATTTATGAACGACTTATTATTACCAAGATTATACGATGTTTTAATAAAGTAAATGTCTATTTTGACACTCTAGTCCTTAAAACTAATTTATAGACATTTGTTCAGTGTAGCATTCTACTGTATCAGTCCAATAAAAGACGCTCTAGTTAAAGGGCATCAGAATCCAGTGTCCTAAATGAGGCGTGAGTCAGGACTTCCGTTACATATCATTGATTTCATAAGAGCCATTACATCAATACAGTGGCATTGACTTCATAGCGGTAATTAAAGGTGACATTCAATGCTTATGCAGGTGTATTTGCATATAGGTAGCCTTGAAATAAGGTGGATATTATAACTGTCACACAAAAACCTATAATTCAATAATCTCCAAAATGTCAATTTTACAGGAGAAGTGAAAATTTTCTTAATTATCAATGGAAATCAATGTAAAAAAAAAAAAAAAAAACAATACTCCACATCATTTTGGAGCATTTTATTGGCCCATATTCATAATTCTAAACATTCTAAACAAAAATGAAATAATATCAAAACATGGGAAATAAAAAAAAAATGAAGATGTCAAGTTTTGGCATGACAGCAACACTATATAAAATGTGTGTATCTGCAAAAAACAAGTGTGTGTGTGTGTGTGAATCTGTCTAGCCAGTCACCCATCAGTAATCCTGTAGGCGTGTGCATAATAGTTTGCTGATGTTGGTCCATCTAAATGTTCTGAACGTCAGTGTAAACTGAGTCCAGTGTGTGTAAGCTACTGTACTTCTAATGCATAAAAGCCAATGGATATCCTTCCTGCTGAGATATAGTGTGGCTTTTTAGGCATTAAGATGATACTTCTTACCCTTTTTCTGCGTTCCCGGCATCTTCCCAAGGACGTGTGGCAGAAAGCAATCGCTATTAGTCTGAGTACGCCGGGCCGGTGTATAAATATAGGCGGCTTTTAGCCGATGAGTAACAGCGCCATCAATTAACATTAAGGCTGGTTCTATCACTGTGTCATAAACAACACCATGATGGTGCTCCTTCAGTGTCAAAGGTAAGATGAACTTATACGATCGGTGTAAAAAAGAGAAGAAAAAAAAAGGAAAGAAGACAAACAGCTCATATACATAATGCTCTGCATTAATAAACGGCTCCAGCCCCCTGCGGCTTGATTGATGTGAGTGACATCGCTTTCTTGGCAGCGAGAAGAGTCCGCAATTGATGTTCTCTTTACGAGATGAAACTCTAAAGCCCCTGAGAAAAATTAAGCAGTTAGGTTTATCCCAAGGCGAGCTGAACTCCGCCAGATCAAAACAAACTCTCGTGTTGCTCTTCATGTGTTGGCTATTAGAGCGCGGGTTTAGAATAAATATTTAGGCAATCACGACAGCGCACTGTTGAGGAGCTCTTTAACCCTTCATACACTCTTAAAAAGTCTTAAAGGCTTTTTTGAGTGACTCCATAAAACACAGTAGTTATTGAAAATTCATTAAAGGTCCAGTTAGAGAAAACGTCCTCAAGCCAAAGTCCGGATATTTATATGATGACATTATAATGTTTAATTTAAATTATGATTCAGTGCCCTATCCTGTATGCTGAAGTAGCCTTAGTAGTGTAACATTAAATTAAATATTAATATTATTAAGTATTGCCAGTTTTTAATATGTATTAGCAATGTTTTCGCACTAAACTGGACCAACTGCAACAAAATAAACGTTTAAATATTGTAAATAAATGTAAAAATAATGTCATGGTGTGCTAGGCCAGACCAAGATGGGATGAATAATTGCAGAGATGGTTTCAAAGCAAGCAGATTTATTAACAAAAGCACATAACAAGAAGGGGGCAAGTGAGGCAAAATGCAGCAAACAGTGACCAAAACTCAAACCTGACAAATGAAAGGGCGAACAGAACAGAACCTGGGACTGGGAGGAGTTGGGGGGCTAGAACTAAGGCCTACAGGCAGCACCTGGGCGATGGGGGGAGGGGTTTAACATAAACAAACACCTGAGCAACGCTCGATAACAAAACGAGGGGGGCTGGGGAACCAGCCGCTAGACCAAACAGCAAGGCCGACCAAACCTGGAACTACAACGTGCCGCTGAGAGCGTGGGTCACCTTGCTGAAGCATGGGTACCTTGGGCATCCAATCAGGAAGCAAGCGAGCCTCGCTTGATATGCGAGTAGCTGGGAGACCGACTCCTGAACGTGGGTGAATACTGAGCAGTCCTAAGCACACCTGAAACCAACGGGGAACCTCAGGTCGTCCTGGAGGCTCCAGTACCCCCAGTCCCAGATGAAACACATGAACCAAACGAACATGAATCGACACAATGAATCAAACACATGAACACAAAAGAGGGGGAAGTCCTTATTTGGGCCTGTGGGCGATGGCGCGGAATCACCCGGGGCGGGGGGGGGGGGGGGGGGGGTGCGATACAGAGTACCTGACAATAAAAAAAAAAGAAAACACAAGACTGTGCACCTCAAATAAAGAGCTTAATAACTCGTCTCATGGTCCCGCTTGACATCACTGCTTATAATATTTGCCACAATCTCTGCACATTAGCCAGACTGGTGTAGAATTGCCTGAATCCAATCTTCATTAAATACTTTTTCACGCCACGTGATTTAACTTTCCTCCAACGGTTGGAGTCCACTTTTACTTTTTTTAATGCATTTCACCACCAATTGTTTTTTTTTTTCTTTTTTTTTATCTCCAACCACAGCTTCTCATCTTTCCCCTCTTTCAAAAGTCAAAATGTATTGTGTTTCATCATGCTTTGTCAGTGTAATTACATCGCTAATTACTTTGTAATTACAGAATGAATTGTATTATATTTCTGACAACTCTATGAACTTTGCATCAGATTTAAATGTTAATAAAAAATCTCCTCTTTGTCTTAAACACACTAATATGGTCTGGGTTGAAGGTTCAAATCTGTGCTTCCCACGGTTTCTCTGATTAGTTTATCTAGTTCTCTTCTGATTAAACAAACAGCAGTTTCAGGTCTGAATTGATGATACATCTGATTTCATTTTTAATACAATCTGATTTTCCCACGACACACTGAATGATCCACCATTAGATCCCAAACAGAAGGAATCAGAACTGATTGTGGTTGAACTAAGTGTGACATGCTGCCGGTGGAAAAAAGATCCCTCCGTCAGACAGTTTCATACTTCACCTAAAGCCTGTGAAGCGACTTAATAATAACTCATGCTTAATTATCTTTCCATATGATGTGTCTAATGGTAGAAGGCCCCGCTAATGGGAACCGCATTGACTCAACATTATGAAAGAGTGCAATTCTTTAATGCAGGGATTTTAGCCCAGATCTCTTCATAACACAGCGCTTAAGTACTAATAATGACAGAACCGCAGACCTGAGGAGGTCAACTGCACTTTACGCTTCATGCACATCATTTTAGTGTTAAAGGTATATTCTCTATATACGAATATCTGAGGTTCTACATAAAGCAAGTGTGAGAACATTTTGATCTTTGGAGTTTAAAGCAATAAAAATCTTTTCATGTGAGATCTGGCTGAATGTGAAAGATCAAGAGAAAGAAAGTTGAAGGATAACACTTTAGATTAAGGCTGGTGCCAGTTGCTCGTAAAATCCTTCATTAACACTGAATAACACTCCCTGAATGATGCAAGTTCTTGGTAAGTGGTTTCATAAAACATGCATTAAGCATGTATGTCATGTGTGATATTTGTACTGGAAGACATTTCTGATCACTAGACATGTGTTAGATAAAATGTGTCAAAATAAAACATCCCTTTTTAGACCCGCAATGACGGCTGCTTTCAAGATCTCTAGTCTTAGAGCTGTTTTATTATTATTATTATTATTATTATTATTATTATTATTATTGCTAAGTAATTTCAGTCCCACATACTGTATAACAAAATCGATCAGGATTAAATTGATTAATACATATCAATAAATATCACATATATAATTAGTACAAATATAAATATTTTATATTGTTATCATATATTAATCATTAGATGCATCACTAGTCAATAGATCTCTGTTTTATTTCTGAGAAACATAAACATATTTTTGCCAGTTTTTCACATAATAAAACAAACAAAAGCAAAATAAACAACGTGAAAAATCAACATTGAAATGGAAAACATACATCAAAGATAAGATAAGATAAAATAAGATAAAATAATCCTTTATTAGTCCTGCAGTGGGGAAATTCTCAATGTCACAGCAGAAAAGGATAGCAAGACACTCAGTTACAAAAATGTAGATAAATAATTTACACTATATACACAATATATAATCCATTAAATAATTACCTATGTAATTGTCATAAAGTAGCAATATTAGCATTATAAAATACAAATGTATAATTGTCAAAATGTCAGAAAGTGTCAGAATATTATAAAATAATGTTGTTATAATAAGAAAATGTAAGAAATATATACATGTAGTTTTGTTTTGGGTTTTTTCATAAATGAGCGCCACATAGTGGGCCAATTTCTCAAGTCCAGATTAAGTCTAAATATAGAATCTGGTCTTAAAAAATTGCATTCAATGAGACCTACTTTACTCTTAATTCCTGGCCTATTAAAGTTCCCTGCCCTCTTTAAAAAATAACTGCGGAATATAAAACAATAACTTTTCTATTCAGTGTTGATGTGCGAACAACAGCTCAGCATGACGTACACTCGAGCAGAGAAGCCAAACAGCCGGTATGCCAAGAGGCAGAGACTTCACAGTTTCTTAGATAATAGATACAATAAGAAACAAAAAATACAAACGGCAGGTTTGTTTAGCTGATCTTGTAATTTCCTGATAAGTGTGGTTGTGTACAGGTGTGTATAGTTGTGTAAATGTATCTGTCTGTATTCCTGTTTATCTGTAACACAGAACTGCCCTTGGAAGAGAACATAAACAGCCCAGTTCTATTTGTTACTAAATTTACTTTTGTCAGTCACTATAAAACCACCAGGCCTTCCTGCTGTCATCCCTCTTTGCAGCGAGCTTCCTCTTGCCTTTAGGCGTACCTAGCAGGCAGTCGGTGTGTTATGTATAGATTAGTATTTTTATTATTGCAAAACACATCATCCATCTGTTATTGAGTTTCAAAAATGGGACATTTATTTTGGCAACTTCGGCATGCTGATAAATGACACTTCCACAGAAATGTCACATATCATCGCCACCTGAACAAAACTTGGTGTGTCTGAGGTGGTAACTTTGCAGGACTAAAAACTTTCCTAACTTTAGTGTATGTTAATGTAATGAGATTTCACGCCAATGAAATCTGGGAGTATCTCTATTGGTCCATTCATCATCAAATGTCTTCTACACAAGGCAGAAGAAAGCTGGTGTTCAATAATGGTGTAAAATGAAAAAAAAAAAAAAAAAAAAAAAAAAAAATACAAAAACAAATAAAACATCAAATTGTTTCAGGGTTCCTGTATGACAGTGATGATATATGTGTTGAATTAATGTTTCAAGAATTTTCAACAATTAGGAAAGTGGTAAGACTATAACACTAACAGAGCCGTATTATCCAGACTGCAGCTGTACCACGTAGCATGCATTGCAGTGGGTGCACATTTTGCACTCTGTTACCAGCTAAATAAATGTTTATTTTATGGGCGAATTAAAGAATAGTTTGATTTAAGACCTTCTTTTAACATTGTTCTCAGTACAGTTTAAACTTTCCTCACGCCCCCTGATGGCCATTTCTTGGAAATTTAATAATACTGGTTGAATGTACCGAATGAACCGTGCTAATAAATGCTATGTTATGTTAACTTGTTACGCTTCCCTGCAGCCGCATAGCAGCAAGATGTTAGCTAACATGTTAGTCCAGTGAACCAACAAACAAAGCATAGGCTACGATTAGGCAGGAAGAAAGAAAAGTGACAATGGCTTTATCGAATGATTGAAGAAATCATCCACCAGCACAATAAACACCTTTAATATCACTGTAATCAATATGTATCCAGGCAACATACCTGTGCAACCATCTCCACCTTGCAGAGATGTTGTCACCATAGCGCTCAGATGCAATGTCACCCAGGGGTGCACATCATCACCCACTGGTTGGGTGTACATGTACTGGCTGAGTGTGTGTATACTGGTGTAAATGTACTGGTTGAGTATGTATATACTGGTGTGAATGTACTGGCTGAGTGTGTGTATACTGGTGTGAATGTACTGGTTGAGTATGTATATACTGGTGTGAATGTACTGGCTGAGTGTGTGTATACTGGTGTGAATGTACTGGCTGAGTGTATGTATACTGGTGTGAATGTACTGGCTGAGTGTGTGTATACTGGTGTGAATGTACTGGCTGAGTGTATGTATACTAGTGTAACTGTACTGGCTGGGTGTGTGTATACTGGTGTAAATGTATTGGTTGAGTGTGTGTATACTGGTGTAAATGTACTGGCTGAGTGTGTGTATACTGGTGTAAATGTATTGGTTGAGTGTGTGTATATTGGTGTAAATGTATTGGTTGAGTGTGTGTATACTGGTGTAACTGTACTGGTGGAGTGTGTGTATACTGGTGTAAATGTACTGGTTGAGTGTGTGTATACTGGTGTAACTGTACTGGTGGAGTGTGTGTATACTGGTGTAAATGTACTGGTTGAGTATGTATATACTGGTGTGAATGTACTGGCTGAGTGTGTGTATACTGGTGTGAATGTACTGGCTGAGTGTGTATACTAGTGTAACTGTACTGGCTGGGTGTGTGTATACTGGTGGAAATGTATTGGTTGAGTGTGTGTATACTGGTGTGAATGTACTGGCTGAGTGTGTGTATACTGGTGTAAATGTACTGGTTGGGTGTGTGTATACTGGTGTAAATGTACTGGCTGGGTGTGTGTATACTGGTGTAAATGTACTGGCTGAGTGTGTGTATACTGGTGTAAATGTACTGGTTGAGTATGTATATACTGGTGTGAATGTACTGGCTGAGTGTGTGTATACTGGTGTGAATGTACTGGCTGAGTGTATGTATACTGGTGTGAATGTACTGGCTGAGTGTGTGTATACTGGTGTAAATGTACTGGCTGGGTGTGTGTATACTGGTGTAAATGTACTGGTTGAGTATGTGTATATACTGGTGTGAATGTACTGGCTGAGTGTGTGTATACTGGTGTGAATGTACTGGCTGAGTATGTGTATACTAGTGTAACTGTACTGGCTGGGTGTGTGTATACTGGTGTAAATGTACTGGCTGAGTGTGTGTATACTGGTGTAAATGTACTGGCTGGGTGTGTGTATAGTGGTGTAAATGTACTGGTTGAGTGTGTGTATACTGGTGTAAATGTACTGGCTGGGTGTGTGTATAGTGGTGTAAATGTATTGGTTGAGTGTGTGTATACTGGTGTAAATGTACTGGCTGGGTGTGTGTATACTGGTGTGAATGTACTGGCTGGGTGTGTGTATACTGGTGTAAATGTACTGGCTGAGTGTGTGTATACTGGTGTAAATGTACTGGCTGGGTGTGTGTATACTGGTGTGAATGTACTGGCTGGGTGTGTGTATACTGGTGTAAATGTACTGGTTGAGTGTGTGTATACTGGTGTAAATGTACTGGCTGGGTGTATGTATACTGGTGTAAATGTACTGGCTGGGTGTGTGTATACTGGTGTGAATGTACTGGCTGGGTGTGTGTATACTGGTGTAAATGTACTGGCTGGGTGTGTGTATAGTGGTGTAAATGTATTGGTTGAGTGTGTGTATACTGGTGTAAATGTACTGGCTGGGTGTGTGTATACTGGTGTAAATGTACTGGCTGAGTGTGTGTATACTGGTGTAAATGTACTGGCTGGGTGTGTGTATACTGGTGTGAATGTACTGGCTGGGTGTGTGTATACTGGTGTAAATGTACTGGCTGAGTGTGTGTATACTGGTGTAAATGTACTGGCTGGGTGTATGTATACTGGTGTAAATGTACTGGCTGAGTGTGTGTATACTGGTGTAAATGTACTGGTTGAGTATGTATATACTGGTGTGAATGTACTGGCTGAGTGTGTGTATACTGGTGTGAATGTACTGGCTGAGTGTGTATACTAGTGTAACTGTACTGGCTGGGTGTGTGTATACTGGTGGAAATGTATTGGTTGAGTGTGTGTATACTGGTGTGAATGTACTGGCTGAGTGTGTGTATACTGGTGTAAATGTACTGGTTGGGTGTGTGTATACTGGTGTGAATGTACTGGCTGAGTGTATGTATACTGGTGTGAATGTACTGGCTGAGTGTGTGTATACTGGTGTGAATGTACTGGCTGAGTGTGTGTATACTGGTGTGAATGTACTGGCTGAGTGTGTATACTAGTGTAACTGTACTGGCTGGTTGTGTGTATACTGGTGTGAATGTACTGGCTGAGTGTGTATACTAGTGTAACTGTACTGGCTGGGTGTGTGTATACTGGTGGAAATGTATTGGTTGAGTGTGTGTATACTGGTGTAAATGTACTGGCTGAGTGTGTGTATAGTGGTGCAAATGTATTGGTTGAGTGTGTGTATACTGGTGTGAATGTACTGGCTGGGTGTGTGTATACTGGTGGAAATGTACTGGCTGAGTGTGTGTATACTGGTGTAAATGTACTGGCTGGGTGTGTGTATACTGGTGTAAATGTACTGGTTGAGTATGTGTATATACTGGTGTGAATGTACTGGCTGAGTGTGTGTATACTGGTGTGAATGCACTGGCTGAGTGTGTGTATACTAGTGTAACTGTACTGGCTGGGTGTGTGTATACTGGTGTAAATGTACTGGCTGAGTGTGTGTATACTGGTGTAAATGTACTGGCTGGGTGTGTGTATAGTGGTGTAAATGTACTGGTTGAGTGTGTGTATACTGGTGTAAATGTACTGGCTGGGTGTGTGTATAGTGGTGTAAATGTATTGGTTGAGTGTGTGTATACTGGTGTAAATGTACTGGTTGGGTGTGTGTATACTGGTGTGAATGTACTGGCTGGGTGTGTGTATACTGGTGTAAATGTACTGGCTGGGTGTGTGTATACTGGTGTAAATGTACTGGCTGAGTGTGTGTATACTGGTGTAAATGTACTGGCTGGGTGTGTGTATACTGGTGTGAATGTACTGGCTGGGTGTGTGTATACTGGTGTAAATGTACTGGTTGAGTGTGTGTATACTGGTGTAAATGTACTGGCTGGGTGTATGTATACTGGTGTAAATGTACTGGCTGGGTGTGTGTATACTGGTGTGAATGTACTGGCTGGGTGTGTGTATACTGGTGTAAATGTACTGGCTGGGTGTGTGTATAGTGGTGTAAATGTATTGGTTGAGTGTGTGTATACTGGTGTAAATGTACTGGCTGGGTGTGTGTATACTGGTGTAAATGTACTGGTTGAGTGTGTGTATACTGGTGTAAATGTACTGGCTGGGTGTGTGTATACTGGTGTAAACGTACTGGCTGGGTGTGTGTATAGTGGTGTAAATGTACTGGTTGAGTGTGTGTATACTGGTGTAACTGTACTGGTGGAGTGTGTGTATACTGGTGTGAATGTACTGGCTGGGTGTGTGTATACTGGTGTAAATGTACTGGTTGAGTGTGTGTATACTGGTGTAAATGTACTGGCTGGGTGTATGTATACTGGTGTAAATGTACTGGCTGGGTGTGTGTATACTGGTGTGAATGTACTGGCTGGGTGTGTGTATACTGGTGTAAATGTACTGGCTGGGTGTGTGTATAGTGGTGTAAATGTATTGGTTGAGTGTGTGTATACTGGTGTAAATGTACTGGCTGGGTGTGTGTATACTGGTGTAAATGTACTGGCTGGGTGTATGTATACTGGTGTAAATGTACTGGCTGGGTGTGTGTATACTGGTGTAAATGTACTGGCTGGGTGTGTGTATACTGGTGTAAATGTACTGGCTGGGTGTGTGTATAGTGGTGTAAATGTATTGGTTGAGTGTGTGTATACTGGTGTAAATGTACTGGCTGGGTGTGTGTATACTGGTGTAAATGTACTGGTTGAGTGTGTGTATACTGGTGTAAATGTACTGGCTGGGTGTGTGTATACTGGTGTAAACGTACTGGCTGGGTGTGTGTATAGTGGTGTAAATGTACTGGTTGAGTGTGTGTATACTGGTGTAACTGTACTGGTGGAGTGTGTGTATACTGGTGTAAATGTACTGGCTGAGTGTGTGTTCACTGGTGTAAATGCTTCTCCAGAGGGGTGAGGGTGGTGTGTGTTAAAGTAGATCAGTGTGTGGAATCCATCAGCAGAGCTTTCTGTGAGCTGCCTTGTTTTTTTTTTTACTTATAAAAGATGGACGGCTTTCTTTTTTGTTGGATGCACTGTTTTTTTTTGCAGTCAGCATGAGCTCATTAAGAGCTTTTCAATCAGAGAAACAACCTACATTCCTATTTACATGTTTCTTGTTCAGAATTCTCTGTCAGAATGCAAATCTATGAATGTTAGTGTTTGTTAGATCACCTTCATTACAGATGAGGCTAACGTTATTAACAGAGGAAGCGGGGTGCTGCCTTACTGGAAGTAGTCGTTAAAGTCAGCATTGAGTAAAAAAGCAAAGCATCAAATGGTTTTATTCCGTTTCATTACGTTATATCTATTTTATGATATAATGAAGCCTAAACCCAGCTCATTCAAAGACCTGTTCAAATGAAAATTGTGTCCATGAATGTATTTATTTTTTTATTTAGCCATGAAACTACGCACTCGATGGTAAAACGGGAAATGCTAAAGAAATACCTGAGCTGATAGACGCAGGGCCGTCCTTTTCAGTGGACTGGCGTTCAGATGTGCTGCTGTTCTGCTACTGAGTGGGCGTAGATAATGGTTATGAATTTGTCATGCAAGGTCAGAGAGGAAGTGCTGTCTCTGCCTTATGTTTTATTGGTGTCACTCTTTAATATTCCCCCAAATACCGCACAGATGATTTATGGGTAATGGCCAGACACCTTCCCTGCCGCTTGCTCTGTTTCACAGCGGACGAGCAATTACTTTTAAGACATTTTGTTTGGATCAATTTACAGTCCTCCTAAATTATTGATGTTATGTAACAACTCCAAATGGATCCCTGCAAATGCTAGATTGCAGCCTCTAAATCAGAAAGGTACTGTATTTCCTGTTGCCTCACAAATCCTCCTTCTTTGTCTTTCTGTCTGTCTCAGATATGCAGCAAAAGTCCAATCGTAGAAGTCTAATCTCGTTACATAACATTCCCAGTCTACTGAAGATCTATTCCGTCTTTATTAGTGTTCATGTCCTTTCCTCGGAGAGAGACACAACTTACAGCTTAGATAAACTCAAATCAGATCATTTTCTATATAATGCAGTCTGATATTGATATTGTTCTGCTGTCGATAGCACGGCTGGGAAAATATGAGAAGTGTGCACATGTCTGAAACTTGGTCAAACTGCTTTTGACAGTATTTGATAGAACTTGTTGAAGTATAGCTCTCCTCGGATGCTCAGATCATCTCAGATGCAGAAAGTCAATCAGTTTTCTGATTTCTGTTCTTTCTGTAGTTGCAGTCTAATATCTGTGCAGAGCTGGTTTGGTAAACACTGAGGATTTTTGTCAAACAGCAAAGGAATCTCGTCTCTTAAAGCCTAGAGTCCGAGTGGGGTCCAAAAGCTGTGGTTTAGGGTTTAGGACGGGACTTTGAGTAAAAGCAATGTCAAAAGTTCAAATTTCGTATTTCTTTGACCACAGTGAGGTTCACTTAGTTGGGTGTTCTGGATCATTGTCTTCTGCTTCAGCTCCTAAACAGATGGACAAAAGTATTGGGACACCTGCTTGTTTATTGTTTTTATTTTTCCTGAAATGAATACCAGATTCACTAGATTTTGCCACAAGTCAGAATGTTGGATGGATGATCACCAGCCCACCTCATCATCCCCAACCCATCCCAAAAGTACTGGATGGAGCTCCACCACCATCATTGCAGAGAACACAGCTCTTCCACTGCTCCACAGCTCCTCAATGCTGGGGGGCTTTATACCCCTCTACTAGCCCATGCCTGGCATTAGGCAGCATGGAGCTGATAGGTTCATGATGTTTATCTGCTCCAGAGAGTATTGACAATATTTTTCTACATGGACTAGACATTGGGTGCCACTTAAAAGTAGCTGAATGCATCCATTAGAAAAAAAGGGCGTCCACAAACATTTGGACACATAGTGTATTTCCAGAATGAGCGATGTCTTGCCTAATTTTTCTCTCTGATAACAGGTATCCTGCACAGTCTTCTCCAAATCATGCAGCTCTGATGTATTATTGTAATGTACAGTGGTGGCTTTCTGCCCTGTAAGTTCTGTAGTTCATTAGCATATCTCCAATGAGCCTTCGCACTAGCTGCTGCTGTTGCTGAAAAGCTGCTTGCTTCTCCGTAATTAGCCATGTTTACACTTCATAATTCACTGTGATGCTGTATGTGTGGTGTGTGAACTAGCCTGTGAGCTCAGCTGGTACATTTCTGTAACACTACTGCTTATGTAGTACAGGAGAATCGCTCGTCTGAGGGCCAAACCTGGTACTGTGCAGTCAGCACTGTGGGTTTGCTTGCATGCCTGTTGGTTCTGCCGCTTCCTCGGGCTTGTTACACATTTCTATAAGTGGTAGAATAACTTTTTTTTCTGTATGATTTTGTAGTGAATAATTAGTTACATTGGTCACATTGCTATTATGGTTATAATTTGGTGATATAAAGATAGGTGAGTACTGTAATTTGTATTGTTTAGCTTATTAATGTAGCAAATACAGAAATACTACAGTAATCTTATGATTTGAACAACTATAGCTGCACGGTTGTGATTGCATAGATATTTACTGGTGGATTTACAGGTGGATATTTACTGGATGTGAAAAAATTGTGCTAGTAGTAGCCTACAGTTTAGTGTGGTTTAATTTCCTAGTAAATGTTACAGTAACAAGTTATTGAACTGGGTTTATTTAACTCATAAATACAAGAAATTAAATAATGTTTCTTTCAAATGCATTTTTTATGTATTTCAAATGTATGTTTATAGCTTAAACAGTCAAAGCACTTTTTATAGAATATATATATATATATATATATATATATATATATATATATATATATATATATATATATATATATATATAGTTTTAGCCAGAACTAGCAAGAGCAAAGCAAAAAATCTCTATTGCAATAAAAATACATAAATGTAAATAATGTATTTATGTAATGCATTTATGCATTGTTAAAAATGTTTTCTTGTAGTGTACAAATGTGTAACTTTAGTGGTAACAAGTGGATTAGCTGGTTTTATTCAGTTAAAATAAACAAATAAATAAGTATTTTTAGTGAAATGTGCATGAATAATACAAATAGATTTTTAGTTTTAGATATTTTAATGTAATTTTAATTTTCAACTGCTTTATTAAATGACTAAAATACTAATTAAGATAAGGACCTGTCCCACTTCTATCTCAATTCTATTATGAACTATATATTTCTTTAACCACATTGACAGTGGTCTTTAATGGCTTATTTCTCTGAATATAATGTACAAACTTTTTATAACTTTAAAGAACATCAACAGAATGCACTAGTTTTTCTTTACCGCTTGAAAGTGGCAACTTTTCAAGCCCAATTTAGAAACCTTCAGTTTTAAGACTGTATCAATGCTAACGCTGAAACTAGGAGTCAGTGTTGTTGTGTGATATTAATACCAGTATAAACAACTCATCACCCAGCTGTAATGTACGGACAGCAGTTAATCCATGTTTTCCTCTGCAGGGACAAACACACACTGCCCCCCTTCTGCCCGTCTCCGGCGGGTTGTAAGTAAAGGCCATCACTCTCCCTAATTAGGTCTTCTCGCTTGAGCCAAGACTAAAATCACCTCTGTGCCTCCGCCTTCCTCCAGATCACGCCTAATTTTAATTAGGCCCTTTGGAATATTAGCCCAGGTTTTGTTCTGCTCCCTCTCATTTAGAAAGCAGACAAATGAGTATTTAACTTTAATATAGTTCCCCGCCAATCCACCAAACCCCCACCCCCCTCACAATCTGCCCATACATCCATGCGGTAAAACGGAGGCGAGAGAGCAAGAGAGAATGAGTGAGAGAGGTGGAGAGAGAAGGGTAGGAATCCCCTAAAGTGGAATGCTAAATGGAGCTGAGAAGGAGAGCGTGATATATGATCAGTCTTCCTTCGCCTTAACCCGGGGCAATTAGCCATGTCAACACAAGAGATTATACCTCTGCATGCATCTGCTGAACAGCGTCCAAACGTCCGCTCCTTCTGCCTCCTCTACAACAATGCTGGAGCTGCTGCCTCTGCACCTTTTAATTAGGGTCGGCTGCATCCTCTCGCCGACACTGCCAAGCCTTAATGGTTGACCTCAGGGTTATCCCCCTTGATTCCTTAAGCGTGCTTGGAAAGAGAGAGATGGAGAGAGTGTGAGGGAGAGAGATTGCAAGAAGGTTGCAGGTTCACATTTTGGACCACATTCACTCCAATACTGTGTTTGATACATGCTTAGCCAAAATCCGTCCTATATGGTAACAGAAAAGAATTCTAGTGCATTTCAGTGCAGGATCATTTTAGGCAGTCTGTGCAGACTGACTTACACTTATTAAATAATTTATTAAAATAAAGTAAAGTATTGCAACTATTGATTTTTAATTGTTTTAGATTTCAGGTAAAATATTGATAATTACCTGGACAAACTCATAATTCCACCATCGCATTTCTGCTTGTTTTGCAGGGAAGTTAATTGAGATATTCAAGCTTAGCCAAAAAGAGTCGTATACAGTGCCAGAAAAGTATTCATAATTTAATTCTCAAAATTGCAGAGGCAAATTCACATGAAATTCCACCATACTGTCACACCTTTACAGGTAAGTAAATATACACACTTGGTCAAAACTGTCCTGTATGGTACTAAAATTGTTTAGTGCTGTATGGAACCATTTTTGGGATTTCTACTCTACTCTCAATGCAGAAGATGGTTTGAGGTTGTAAAATATTAATAATTTATTGTATTTGCTTTGCTTTTGAGTTGAGTTGAGTTCCTTAAGTTCTCAGTATTAACTCTAGGTAAGTGAGTGGTGAAAGCATTAGGTAAGTACTGGGCAATTATCCTGTGTAAAGTGGTGGTCAGTAACCAGACAAGCAAATTAAACCACACTGAAATACGCGAGAGACCAACTGAGTTGGTATGTAGTACAAACAATAAAGTACCCTAATTATTTTTAGGTAAAACATTAATTATTACCAAGACAGACTCACAGAATTTCACTGTAATGTCACATGGTTTTGCAGGACAGTAAATTGTAAATATACACACTTGGCCAAAACTGAAAAAAAAAAAGGTTCTAGCACTTCTTGGTGCAGTATAGAACTATTTGAAATAGTTTTTTATTTTTATATCTATATACACTAGAACAATGCAATAATTGGTTCCAATTAATGCCCCAATTAATGCAAAAAAATATTGTGCTTATGCTTTATTTACCTTGTTTTGCTTTTGAGTTAAATAGAAACTGTTAAACTGCAACTTTGCACATATTAGATTGAACTGATATACCATGTAAACTGATATATAATGTAACAGGTTCTCCATAGAACCTTAATATCATATGATGATTCATTTAGCTTTGCCTTTTATTTCTTGCTAACATCCTTTTTTGACAGTGTCAGGTAGTACACTTAATTTTACACTCCCTTCGGATCGCTGTATTAACTGGGTAAGTGAGTGGTAAAAGCACTAGTTAAGTTCTAGGTAATTATTCTGTGTAAAATGATGTTCTGTTACTAGACAGTCAAATTCAACTGCACTAAAATATTCAGCATAAAAACTAGTTAGTATGTAGTACAAACTCAAAAGTACTTTAAAGTTTACTGTTAAAAAATTAACTGCCAAGAAAATTCACACTAAATTCTACAATACAATACAAGTTCTTTGCAGGAAAGTAAGTAATATTGGCCAAAAGTGCCATAGATTGTACTAGATAAGGGTTCTAGCACTTATCTGGCACTGTTGCCATATCAAAGTATTATTTTAAAGATCTGCATACATTAAAACAATAGAAAATTAAGTGTTGTAATTACTTAACCTTCATTTGTTTTGCATTTCAGTCCAATAAAACCTGTATTACTGTATTACTCCCCTCCGTCATGGACATTTACACCACCCGCTGCATCCGCAAAGCAACCAGCATTGTGGATGACTCCACCCACCCTTCACACAGACTGTTCTCCCTCCTGCCATCAGGAAGAAGGTACCGCAGCATCCGGTCCAACACGACCAGACTCTGCAATAGCTTCTTCCCCCAAGCCATCAGACTCCTCAACACAACTCAACTTCTGAACTGATATCTTTCTGGTACATGTACACTCTCCCTCTCTCTCTCTTTCCAACCATTTACCCCAGATAACATGGGAAGCATTTTTTGCACAAGCATTTGCACTAATAACTTTACTACCTCACTGGACTCTATTATTGCACATTGCACAACTTGCACACTACAGTCATTATTTATTATCCTCTGTCTGTACTGTGTTGTCTGTCCGCACTTGTTTGTTTGTGTTGCACTTGTGTTTTGTATGCACTGTCTATGTTGCACCATGGTCCTGGAGGAACGTTGTTTCGTTTCACTGTGTACTCTGTATGTAGTTGAAATGACAATAAACCCACTTGACTTGACTTGACTTGACTTGACTTGACTTGACTTTGCACTTATTAGGTTGAAATGCAGGCTCTCCACAGAACCTAAATATCATATGATGAAACCATGTTCTCTTTATTAGGATTTATTTTGAACATTGCACGATGTTTTACAGTCCCGTAAGTTCTAGGCATTGACTAGGTAATTTGTAGTTAATTTGGTAGGAAAGACAATAGAAAGTGAAAATAAAAGCATCCAGATATGCAGGAGGTTTGGAAGAGCATGAAAGAGCATAAGAACCTTAGGTAACCTTAAACAGGCTGATGAACCTCATTTATGAATGAACAAGCCCCTCACACCTAGCTAGCCACCCTACCCCTGGGGGACTTTCAGTAATTTACTTGTACAATAGCAGTTTCCAAGAATGTTAGCATGGGTGTTTATGCGGCATGAGCTTGTGTGTGAGTGTGTATGTGTGTGAATAGTGTTTGTGACAGTGAGGGAGGGAGCTTTCAAGGGCTGGTGAATAATAGGCGATGGTGTTTTGCCAGGCTCTTACTCTAATGTTCATAAATTATAGAGCAAGGAGCAATTATAGCTTTTTACAGAAATTACCCAAAGGAAGTTGTATGTATATTGTAATTGGGTCAGCGCTTATTTCCTGCCCCGCACCTGGGCTTCCAGTAAGCACCCAGCGTCAATAATTAATGGCTTTCTGTCCTGTGCCGGGTGTGCAGCACCTCTGCCCTAGACCTGCAGATTTAAACACATTAGCATAGCGCTGGCGATAATGGCAGTGATGAACTTCCTAATGGACGAAGAGCAGCCCTGGCCCATCAGTTCATACCCAAGCAAAGGTCATCATTAAATGGAAGTTCATTTCGGCATCTGTCACAGTTGTGCAAAAATTCAAACTATGTACGTTTGAATAGACCATATAATATAGAAAATGAAATACATACAGTATACACTGCACGTCCAAAAGTCTGTGGATATCAGCCGGTCCAGCGGTTTCTATTAAAAGGGAATTGGTCTCCCTTTACTGCAGTAACAGCCTCTACAAACAGAACACTTGCTTGACAGGGTCAGATGGTTTCACGACTGCATAATACAACATAAGGAATTTTTATTTCACTCTAATTATAATATACCATTGATATCTCTTGTATGTATGAAGCTCACTCTGAAAAATGTTTGTAGTGAAAATACAGCTCTGGAAAAAAATGAAGAGACCACCCTATATGATCAGTTTCTCTGGTTTTACTGTTTATAGGCAGTGTGTTTTAGGGAAATTAATATTTGCATTGCATTTCATAAACCATGGACAACAATTTCCCTAAATTTCAAATATAAATATTACTATTTAGAGCATTTATTAATTTGGAGAAATGACAACTGCTCAAATAATGCAAAAAAAAAAAGATTACATAGTAATAATTAATAATTACCATGCAAAGAAGTTATTATTCAGATTTGAACACAGTGCTAATATCTGAACTTTGAGAGCATTCAGAATTTACTATGGTGAAATAATACCTTTGACAGCCAATCACAGCTCTCATGTCTCGGCCGGCTCTCCACTAGTCTTTCACATTGCTGTTGGGACTTTATGCCATTTATATTCTGCAAATTCAACTAACTCAGCTTTGTTTGATGAAATGCCTGAAATACAGTGGTTGCCATACATGTAGAGATGCAAATTAAGTGGGCACCTACATATAACACCAACAACAAGAGCTTACACAAATAATGTCCCATTCTAAACCCACAGGCATTATTAATAAGGAGCTGGTCCCCCTTTGCTCTAAGCTCTACCAGCAGCAGCAGCAGGTCTGGAGCTCTGTTGCAGTTACTGAGTCAGTTGGAGGCTTTTCTGCACTCTGCTCTGAGCTCAGCACTCGGCCCTGACCCCGCTCTGTAACTTTACGTGGTCTGACAGACACTCTGTGGACACTGAGCTGCTCTCTGTGAGCTGTTCCTCCTAAACTTTTCCACTGTTCAATAATAACACCACTCACAGCTGATGGAGGAAGATCTATGATGGGGAAATTTCACCAGCTGACTTGTTGTTGGTGGTGCAGCGGTGATGTGTGGAAGAAAGGCCGACTGCAGGGCTAGAGGACTGAATCAGACAGCAGAATTTGATGATTAGGTGTGTCCCAGTACTTTTGTCCATTTAGTGTATATTTGATAGCAATTGGTTGATGGTGTAGACATAAACTTTGGTCTTTGCTGGGTTCTAGGAAACTAGGGTTCAATTCCTACCACATTACACCAATAGAAGTCCTAACTACGTTCTTCTACCTGTGTAATTTCAAATATAAGCTATGTGTGGAACGTGGGCTAGGTGGGTTCCATGTGGGCTCGGAGTGGGTATGTATGTTTTACTGGGACACCACTGGGCTTCCTAACTGGGCCCCATCATTACACCCCACTTTAATCTCAGTGGTCAGTGAGAGTGTCTACCTGTAAATAACTCTATACAACATTAGAATAAACTCCAATGAACATAAAGTCAGTGGTCAGTGAGAGTGTCTACCTGTAATTAACTCTATATAACATTAGAATAAACCCAAATAAACATAAAGTCTGTGGTCAGTGAGAGTGTTTACCTGTAATTAACTCTATATAACATTAGAATAAACCCAAATAAACATAAAGTCTGTGGTCAGTGAGAGTGTCTACCTGTAATTAACTCTATATAACAATAGAATTAACCCACATAAACATAAAGTCAGTGGTCAGTGAGAGTGTCTACCTGTAATTAACTCTATATAACATTAGAATAAACCCAAATAAACATAAAGTCAGTGGTCAGTGAGAGTGTCTACCTGTAATTAACTCTATATAACATTAGAATAAACACAAATAAATATAAAGTCAGTGGCCAGTGAGTGTCTACCTGTAATTAACTCTATATAACATTAGAATAAACCCAAATAAACATAAAGTCTGTGGTCAGTGAGAGTGTCTACCTGTAATTAACTCTATATAACAATAGAATTAACCCACATAAACATAAAGTCAGCGGTCAGTGAGAGTGTCTACCTGTAATTAACTCTATATAACATTAGAATAAACACAAATAAATATAAAGTCAGTGGCCAGTGAGAGTGTCTACCTGTAGTTTACTCTAGACCCTGTATGCAGTGTACAACAGACATGGGGCCCATGTTTAACCCCTTCTGGTCCCATCACTGACCCTGATGGGCCTTCATATGTGGGGTCAACATGGATCCTGAGGACAAAACTGGCAACCCACACAGGCCCAACATGGCCATGTTTACTGAGATACTATTTATATAATCAGAAAGATTGCCTTATTAATAAAGTATATTTGTAAGGATTGCCAAATGTTGTATGAATGGCTTTAGAGGGTTGATGTGTGTTTTAATGGAGTTTATTTCTGAGTAAAAGGTCCAGTAGACTCCTCTCTCCAGCCAATAATGTGTTGGAAATCTTTATCATTCACAGACTGAATGGCTATCATGATGCAAATTCCTCTTCTGTGTAATGAGATGGACTCTGACAACAAGCAGGCAGATAAAGCTGTCGGTGAAATGAAACATAACCATAGACATGTTATCAGAGATTTAGAGACAGCAAATCTTCCCGCAGATTCAGAGAGAGAGAGATACAGTATATGCTTTCATTATATCTTAAAAACTGTCTTTCTGAATGAAACCATTATTAGTTTCAATAGGGCCCATTTTCCCTCAGAAATGAGAGTTATATAGAGAGTTATGAGAGTTACGCAGATTTTGTGGTTGGAAGAGGGATGATGTCACTTCTTTCAATGCTTGCGTTCTGTAAGTGCGATGGTGAAGAAAGGGGAGCGTAAAGAATGTATGCATTGTGCCTGTGTCCTTCCTGATAGACAGAAGATACAAAAGCAAGATGAGTTGCATAACCTGTCTAAGCCAGGTTGTCATTGTAATGCAATTTCTGTCCGGGAGACCCTGCAGAGAGGTAGTCAATTTTGTCATCTGCAGGCACTTACAGTGTTTTACACTTACGTTTTAGGTAGTGGTTGGGCTAGCAGGCTAAAGAAAAGCATTAAGTAAAGAAAAGCAAAGTAATTTCCAAAATGTTCATGGCATATAGAAAATACTCATAGACAATCTATACAGGCAGTGAGTGCATTTACCTAGAATTAACTCTATATAACATTATAAATAATAATAAATAATAATAATAATAATAATAATAATAATAATAATAATAAACAAACAAAAAAAAAGTCAGTGGTCAGTGAGAGTGTCTACCTGTAATTAACTCTATATAACAATAGAATATTACCCAAATAAACATAGTCAGTTGTCAGTGAGAGTGTCTACCTGTAATTAACTCTATATAACATTAGAATAAACCCAGATAAACATAAAGTCAGTGGTCAGTGAGAGTGTCTACCTGTAATTAACTCTATATAACATTAGAATAAACCCAAATAAACATAAAGTCAGTGGTCAGTGAGAGTGTCTACTTGTAATTAACTCTATATAACATTAGAATAAACCCAAATAAACATAAAGTCAGTGGTCAGTGAGAGTGTCTACCTGTAATTAACTCTATATAACATTAGAATAAACCCAAATGAAACATAAAGTCAGTGGTCAGTGAGAAATGCATGCCCTTTAGATGAGTTCATTCTAAATCTAACACTATAATAAACAGAACTCTGTAGTTGGTGCAGTGTTAACGTTAGTGAAACTGTTCAGTCCTGTTATAAGAAATTTCACTCTTGTCTACTTTCGCAGTTTCAGGAGTTGTGCTTTTGAACCTTCCAATACAGGATTTTGCAAAACATCCAAACCTGGAGGGCTGCAGCACTTCAAAGTTTAGCACTTGCCTATTTTAGCACACCTGGTTCAATTCATTAAGCGGTTATCAAGTTGAAACAAGCATTTCTAAAGCAGAGAAAACACCAACCAGGAATCTCCAGGCTTTGAGTTTGAGAAGCCCTGGCCTAAAATGTTTCACTATGAGAATCAAACGTTTGCGAGATTCCTTTCTCACTCTCAGCTGCTTGCCATCATTGATCTCATAGCTTTGAACTGAACTGAGATATGCTAACATTGATCATGGCAGGGGTTGCGCTGTTTCTCCTGTAGTGAGTCAATCTTTATAGTCAATAACAAGGTCTAGCATAACAATTTCAGATCAACATGCAGCTCTCATCATGAAGACCCTTACTGTAAAGTGATACGAGGAATACGCCAGCTCTTCCGTTGGAATACACCTTCAAAAAGAAGGCTCGAGAGTGTCAGCAGGGGATCGGGACGATTTAATTGGCCTGTGAGATTGACCAAGAGGCCATTGGCTGTCAGTCCACCATTTGTTGCAATCCAACAAGCCTTCATGTGCTCTTCCCTTAATGATAAAGGATGATCAGGGAGAGCCATAGTGAAAGCCTCACCAAGGTTTCTTTTCTCTCCACCCTGCGGGATATCCTGGCATATGACGTAAAAAAAAAATAAAAAAATTAATAAATAAATAAATAAAAAAGACATGAAAGTCTGAATAGGAGAAGATGGTAGATGATGCACAGTGCTGGTGGGACTCAATAATAAAACTCAATAAAAATCTATATCACAATTATATGGTAACAATGTAATTCAGTAATGTATTTTAGTGCTCTGTGGATAATTTACATATCTTTGTAAATTTCACATCCTACTAAATATCTATTAAATAATAATAATAATAATAATAATAATAATAATAATAATAAAAACTCTATTTTAACCATGTCTTTAACTGTAACTGTAACTCCATGAAACCTAAACCTAAATCCCATTCTGCTCCTAAACCTAGTGCTAGTCCTAACCCCAAACCTAACTCTAAGAATGTTAATAGTTTATGAACAATGTTAACATTTATAGATCCTCTATAGTGTGCTAAAATGTACCACATTAATATTGATCATCTGTAGATCATATATGGGGCACCAAATAAACCCATTACAGTGTTCTAAACAAAGTGAGGCTCAATATTAATCCAAATAAATTCCAATATCACAGAATTTGACTATTTCTCTCAACATTAATAAAGATATTGAACCTATTTATGCCAAAACTACAAAACCATTCCTGTCAGGCACTCGGTATCATGCCCTCCCCCAAGGTAGTCCCAAGCCGCCGTCCACAGGCCCAAATAAGGACTTCCTGTATGTTTGAGTTGAATCGTGTTCATTAGTGTTCATGTGTGTTCGGTTCATGTTCTTTTGTGTTGATTCATGGTTCATGTGTTTCACCTGGGACTGGGGGTACTGAAGGAGTCTCGATACTATTGTTCTCGGCAGAGAATTGAACCATCTGGAACCTCTAGGACGCCCTGAGGATCCTCGCACGGTCCGGTGTGTTCAGGTCAGCTCCGGTGCTTTACCCACGTTCAGGAGTAGGTCTCCCTGCTACTCATGCGTCTAGCAAGGCTCAGGTTACCCACGTCCAAGCAAGGCGACCCACGCTTGCGGCGGCACGGTGCGTATTCAGGTTAGGTCGGCCTTGCCGTTTGGTCTACGGCTGGTTCCCCAGCTACCCCTCTCTAGTTATTAGAGCATGGCTCTCCCCTTGTTTTAGCTTTAGTGTCCCCATGCCCAGGCTCTGCCTGCTGGTTTAGGTTCAGGTTCCCTCTTTGTTTTTTTCCCTGTGTAGCCCATTAACGTCTGCTCAGCTCCCGGCTCCTCCCAGTCCCAGGTTTGTTGTGTTCGCCATTGTTGTTGTCACGTTCTGTTTGCTGCTCACGTTTTGCACCCCTTAGGTTTAAGCTGGTTTTGTTAAATAAACCCTCTTGCTTTGTATTCATCTCTGTGAGTGTTTATCCCTCTTGATCTGGCCTAATACGCCATGACAGTTCCCTAAAAAAACATCTATTGGGTTGATTTTCTGAAGAAGCATTTTTTAAAATGACATGTGTATGGGGTAATTTTTTAGAGATTAAAATACTAGGAGGAGCCTTTAATTTCATAGACATCCATTACATCAAGTTACATTACATTAAGTTCTTAAAAATGTCCTTCACACTCTAAGCATAGTTCTCTAGGGAACCAACAGTGGTTTTCTATAGTAGCGCACAAAGAACTATTCGTGAAAAAGGAAAAGGTCCTTCAAACTGATCAACATGTTCAAGATAAATTTGTAATTAATCAATATATACTAATCACTTTGCAAATGCTAACATAGTGGGGATTACAATTCAACCTTATTATCATTACACTTCTACAGGGTTGTACAGTACAAGCAAACACTGTCAGCCCAAGTCTCCAGAGCAGTGATAGATAAGGTTGGTTGGTTGGTGTGGCGCAACACATAACACCACTACCCGCCAGTGAGCTACCACACCATGTAGAACACTCGGGTTCGATTCCTGGTCTGGGTGACTGTGCTGCACTACACCAATAATAGAGTTCTTGGGCAAGACTCCTAACCCTACATTGGCCCTCCTCTGTAATACGAGCAACCCTGGAAGTCGCTCTGGATAAGAGCAACAGCTAAATGCCGTCAATGTAAATAAATGTGAATAAAGACATGAGACAGCAGCGCAAGGACAATAGACAAGACAGTAAGCACAGCAGACATAAAATGTAAAGACAGATATGAGCATGTGCAATGTTTGCAGTACAGAAGTGTGATTTAATCACTGTACTGAATATATGAAGTATAGTAGTCCAGCAAATGTGACTGGGCTCAGGTGTGGTATGCTGAGGTAGGCCAGGTCTGGTGTCTGTAAGCAGCATCACATATGCCATGTAAACAGAGAGTCCAGTGCAGTAAAGACTGGCCACTAGTGTTTAGGTAGAGAATACAGTACACAGCTTAGGAACAGCACAGGACAGTCCCTGAGCACTTAACCAGGAACCACTTCTACTGTTCCTCAGCTGTACTTGGTACAGGCCTATTAGCTTCTACTACTAGCTTCATTTACTTTAGTAAATTTTCAATATAGAATAACAGTTTACAAATCATAATTTAATTTAATTATTAAGTATTATATAAATTAATAATGAAAGTCTGTTACATGTCTGTCATTAGCATTCATTTGTAAATTCGTTTCTTGGGTTTAACTGCATAGAAGTACTGTGTTGGTTCAGCTCCTGGACTGCTTTGCTGCAGATCACTCCCCTCACTTTAGGGCTGCAGTGTTTTATTTTACACCAGAAGAGAAGATCCAAACCCAGAAGAATAGAAAGTCAATAAGGAATTCACTCAGCACTGCAGACGTTTTTTATTCGATACCTTTAGTAGTTAGTTTTACTTCTGCTTACACTCTATGGACAAAAGTATTGGGACACCTACTCATTTATAGTTTCCTCTGAAATCAAGGGTATTAAAAAGAGTTGATCCTGCTTTTGTTGGAGTCCAGGGATGAAGGCTTTCTACTGGACTTTGGAAGAGGAGCATTGCTGTGAGGATTTGATTGCTTCCAGCGACAAGAACATTAGTGAGGTCAGCCCCCTCCCCAACTCCCCGACTCATCCCAAAAATACTGGATGGAGCAACACCACCACCATTCCAGAGAACACAGCTCTTCCACTGCTCCACAGCTCCTCTTATACCCCTCTAGCCCACGACTGGCTGCATTAGGCAGCATGGTGCAGGTAGGTTCATGATGTTTATCTGATCCAGAGAGTCCTATTCTATTGGCAATGCTTCACTACCGGGTCTAGATAAGATGTGTGTGTGCATTCGCACATCTCTTTCAGCAATGGGTGCTGACAGAATAGCCAAATACATTCATTAAAATGGGTGTCCACAAATATTTGGACATATATTGCTTATAATTATAATATAATATATTAAAATATAATTATTTTGCAGTAGCAACTCTTTTACTTTGGCCTTTCGAAACAAAGCCCAACAAAGCATCACCTAAACCGTCATGATATATATGGAACAATAATCCAGTAAGATGAAACACTTCCTTTTGAATGAGGGATGATTTCCATGAAGCTCTATTCATAAGGAGGAATTTGAAGTTGTGGGTGAGCGATAGCCTTTTTTTACGTGTTGACCTGCCATAATTCATTCGGGCAATGCATTATGCTTTAGAATTCCAGTTCCACTTGGAGATAAATGGGTTAGAGAGGGTCTCCAGTGTGACATCAATCTCAATTTTGCTAGCTTGGATGCACGAATTGTCACATTCTGCAGTTCAGGAGAATTGATCTACCCTCATGGCTACTGTAACACATACATCAGCAGCACTTCTCCTTGAACCATCATTCAGACGTACTTGGGTGGCGTCTGATGTCAAGTCGGAATAAAAGTGAAGGACAGGATGTAGTACATGCGCTAACCGGCCATTTTATTGGAAACAGGCAGAGGCACTTGAGGTTATGTAAGGCAAAGAAAGGGCATCTGTAATCTTTTCAGGCTTGCACAAAAATGTCCTTTCCAGTACAAGGATGATTGCTTCACCAAGAAATATACAATATATCAACTGGCCACTTTATTAGAAACCATCTTTTGAAAGTCCATCTTGCTGGTGTACAGTGGATAAACTACCTGGCTTCCTTACTCATCATCTCACTTCTGCAGATTAACGTAGAAGTTTCTAATAAAGTGGTCCATGAGAGCAAGCACAAGGCAGGTGTTTTTAATAAAGTGGCCAGTGAGGAAGCACAAGGTAGGTGTTTCTAATAAAGTGGCCAGCAAGGGGAAACAAAGGGTAGGTGTTTCTAATAAAGCGGCTAGTGAATGGACATGCTAAATAGGTGTTTCTAATGAAGTGACCAGTGAGAAAAAACACAAGGTGAGTGTTTCTAATAAAGTGGCCAGCGAGAGGAAACAAAAGGTAGGGGTTTCTAATAAAGTGGCCCGTGAAAGCAAGCACAAGGTAGGTGTTTCTAATAAAGTGGCCCATGAGAGCAAACACAAGGCAGGTGTTTTTAATAAAATGGCCTGTGAGAGCAAGCACAAGGTAGGTGTTTCTAATAAAGTGGCCAGTTAGTAGAAGTGCAAAATAAGTGTTTCTAATAAAGTGGCCAGCAAGAGCAAGCACAAGGTAGGTGTTTCTAATAAAGTGGCCAGTGAGACAAAAACACAAGGTATGTGTTTCTAATAAAGTGGCCCGTGAGAGCAAGCACAAGGTTGGTGTTTCTAATAAAGTGGCCAGTTAGTAGAAGCGCAAAATAAGTGTTTCTAATAAAGTGGCCAGCAAGAGCAAGTGCAAAATAAGTGTTTCTAATAAAGTGGCCTCTGAGAGCACAAGGCAGGTGTTTCTTATAAAGTGAGCAAAGCCTTCCCAATGAATTCTCAACCACCAATCCATTATAACGTCACCCAGTCGTGCTTTATTAGAATAATTACAGTCATGCAGCCTCGTCATCTTGCCTTGAGTTTATCTGCTAGTCCCGTCTCACCCTTCCCATTCAAAAACACACTCCTATATTCATTAATGCTTAAAAGGCAAGGCCTGTTTTAGGCACAGTTTAGCACGGCCTTGCTCTCTCACAGCGATGCCCAGCGTGTGTTTTGATTAATGGTTCTCGGGTTCACGCAGGTTACAATCAAAACAAGGACATGGAACACATGTGAATACTAATGCTGCTGTAACGTATTCGTATATTCAGAAGAGATCCACGCACTATATCATGACCCAGAATGTGGTTTCAGAAAAACACAGAGACAACAGTGAGCTGGAGAGAGGCATGCCTTGGGCCATGTTTATAACAAAATTGATTTGCGTGTTTTTCAAGACCTTGTGTCAACTTTTCTTCTGTTTCGTGTCGACTATTTATATTTACAGCTCTGTAGGCTTCTGCAGGATTCGCTGGGATGGTTTATTGCCCAAATTATGCTCTGAGACAATAGATATTAGGATGTTAAGTAATTGTAAAGAATTAGGTTAATGTCAGCTTTATTTAATTAAGAGGTTTATATCGCATGCAGTTGATGTGCAGGCTGTTACTGAGAGAAATCAGCTATTATGTACGAGTCCTATTTGTACTGGAACATTTACATTACATAACACTGGCGAGTGCCTTTCAGTCTATGAGTAAATGTTGGAAATCTAGAGTCTAATGGGTATTTCATTGCCACCCGCTGAAAGCTGCCCAAGAATGCATTTATGGAGCATTTAACTTGTTGTTTAGTGTGTAAAAAGTAAGTGTATGACTTGGATTGGGGCCAAAAAAATGGTCAGATGCTGTTTAACAAGCATATTTACCACCCTGTTGTTTTACCAAGATTATTCTACAAGCTGAGGAGGTTATAGCCAATTAGCTGTTAGCTTAGCCCCCACTTGCTTCACAGGATTTGCCCTCCTGATGTGCATTTTTCTCCAGTTCGGCTCAGCTGAGGTAGTCTAGTTTGTTGTTGAGGGAGCAGACGACGAGAGAGAAGAGATGATAGAACTCTAGCTGTAGCTTTAAGCCTTTCACAGAACCCTGCAGACTAGGAAACTCCTCAATCACAAGGCCTGGCAGAGCCTGGAGGTGATGAGCTGTTTTCCAGTGTCAACAACACCATTTCTCCAGCTTTGGGTAAGGATATTCATTCGTGGGCATTTGTAACATTGCGTAGGTCCCCTTCATGCCACCAAAACAGTTCTATTTTATCGAGGCAAGGCCTCCAGAAGACCTCTGAAGGTGGATGGGACCTCCATGGGCATCAATGAACCTTGATGACCATGATCTTGTCACCGGTTCAGCGCTTGTCCTTCCTTGGATAACTTTTGGTAGGTGCTGACCACTGCATACTGGGAACACCCACCCCACAAGACCTGCCTGATGCTCTGGAGATGTTCTGACCCAGTTGTTTATCTAGAACATCACAGTTTGGTTCTTGTCAAAGTGTCTCAGATTCTTACACTTGTCCAACTTTCCTGTTTCAACACCGCTGCCTGATGTCTTTACCTCTTAACAGGAGCCGCTGGAACCAGAATCAGTATTACTCCCTTCACCTGGCAGTGGTTTACGTTATGGCTGATTGCTGTGTATGGCAATTCCTTGCTTTGGCCTTTAAATCCTGTGGGTTATTTATTGTATTTATTTTTCCGTCTAGCTGCTAGTCATCATTCTGATTTATTTCGGTCATGGATTGCATGGATTACTACTTTGCTCCTGGAGGATTTGGGAATAATACCATCCTAACCGAATTGAGCCTGGTTCAGGTTTCTTTAAGCCACAAAAGGTGAAAACTCTTGCTTACTTTCGTTCATCATTTCGTCAGTCTGGGCTCCGCAGAGATGAGCTTTGTTCTCATTTACATTCAGAGGAGTCGGAGTGTGAGTCTCTCGCAGGGTCCGTGGGACGCTCCCCGCAGACTCCTAACTGAAACTAATGTTACGACCCTAGGTCACATTTTTTGTGAATAATTTCACACAGGGCTGAAACGGATGAGTGGTTTGGTGGCTTCGTGTGGCTTCGCTTCAACTTTAGAGACAAAAAGCTTGGATTCCGCTGTTCTACTACTGTTTTCAACCAAGGCTGGGGTGTATTTTTGAGGTGGCAATTGTTCAACCTTCTCTGCCATGTGGACCAAACATTTTGGATGTGTTTTATTCATTTTCATTTTAGATGTTTGACACCTGGTAGAATCCAAAATAAATACCTTTTACATTACAATACAAAATGAATACAAAAAAAAGAATAATAATGTTATATAAATCTTATTTTTTTCTTATTAATTAATGGTTATGGGGTT
Source organism: Salminus brasiliensis (assembly GCF_030463535.1). Taxonomy (NCBI): domain Eukaryota; kingdom Metazoa; phylum Chordata; class Actinopteri; order Characiformes; family Bryconidae; genus Salminus; species Salminus brasiliensis. The sequence goes on from NC_132902.1 coordinate 27,188,220, forward strand.
TTATTCTCAGCAGGATCCAAATTTGAATGTTCCCAATGTCCTAATACAATAAAATAGTGGACCTGGTGTCACCCAACGGACCTGATACCAAGTCCCTTTTCAAATCTGCCACCATATTAGCCATGGTGGAAATACTAATCTGGAGGTTCTAAGAAATTCAGTGTTTTCTATCACTACATAACAGAAACAGCATTCAGAGTCATATTATACTATTAAAACTATATAAACTATATTTCTTATTGGGTGCTGAGAGATCATATTATTAACATTAAATAGAATATATAATGTCATCAGGCCCCATCAGTCATCACTATATGGCTATTAGATCTGCAGTTGTGAACCAGTAAACATCTCCAACATATAGATATGTCTGAAACAGCCCATAATATTTACTAGATGCTGGTCTGATCCAATTAAGTTCAAATGCAGTCAGCTTCCCACACCTTCCACAAAGTTCCCAAACTGCTAGGTTCTAAAAATGTAGACATGCCAGCGGTCTAATCTGAGTGACATACTGTATAATAATACCTGAACACTGAATAACATGACATGCCATACAAAGGAAATCAAGTGAGAACAAAAAGCATAGAAGGGATTTGGAGCTGCTGTCTAATCATAGGTGCTGATTACTGAGAGATGCAAAAACACCACATACAGCTCTATAAGCCTGCTCAACTCTGAACTCAGAAACACTTTCATATCATCCACGGAGGGAAATCGAGAAAAGATGTTGAACCAGAAACTTTCAAAGTTTGGAGGTGAACTCTCAGACTGACATTCCCATTCAGAAACAGCTGACTATTGCTTTATTTGAAGAATCCCTGTAATACCGCCTTCCGTAACACTTTATTAAGGGTGGTTCTTTATAGATGATAAATAAACTCTTAACAAAGGATCAGTAACACGTTAACAGCAGATCAGTGCAGCAGCAGCAGTGAAGCATCTGAATCCACTGAGATCCAGAAGATGTTTTGCTCAGGCTTTACTGACATTCAGTAGATTTACTGTTCATCTGTTACATCAAGCAGACTTAATATCCTAATCCAGCCTAACCCACAGCCTTAACCCTGATCCTAATCCTAACCTTAACCTTAACCTTAACCCACAACCTAACCCTGATCCTAATCCTAACCTTAACCTTAACCTTAACCCACAACCTAACCCTGACCCTGATCCTAATCCTAACCCTAACCCTAACCCTAACCTTAACCTTAACCTCAACCCACAACCTAACTCTGATCCTAATCCTAACCTTAACCACAACCCACAACCTAACTCTAACTCTGATCCTAATCCTAACCTTAACCACAACCCACAACCTAACTCTAACCCTGATCCTAAGCCTAACCTTAACCTCAACCCACAACCTAACCCTAACCCTGATCCTAATCCTAACCTTAACCTCAACCCAAATCCTAACCCTGGCCCCTTAATCTCAGTTCATTCTCAATATTGGTAGATTGTGTGAATTAAGCAGTGGGAACTGTAATAAGGTTAAAGTTAGCCCAAAAATGTTTGCTTTATGGTTCAGGAGAAGTCACTGTGAAGTTAATGGATGCTTATTTGAATGCAATTTAATGGCAAGTTAAGCATCTGCAGAGCATCTGCTGAATAAAGTGTAACTCTATAATTATACTCTGGCTTGGACCCAGTGAACAGCTACACTATGCATAGTGTAATTAGCACATTAAAGCAAGACTATTGTGTTTATTAGGTGTTCTGTGGGTGTTAGTTAGGAAGACAGCAAATGTATTTTTTTATCTCTTTTGTTTGTTCTCTTTTTCTAAAGATCTATAAAAATAAAATAGGTTTTACATGAGTTTCCAAAACTGGGGGTTCAGCAAAACTAAGACCCCTAAAAACCCCTGCAAGACACCATTCACCAGGCTTTCATCTCTGAGAGAGAGGAGGAAATCGAGCTCTGCTCTCGCTTCAGATCCTCCAGCCTCCTTCCACTGTGAGAAGATGACTCAACACTGTGGGTCTAAAAGAATGTGGAGCAGATCAAGAAGCTCCTACTGAGAATAGCAAACAGACAAATCAAAGAAATAAGCTTCTGCTCTCCTCAGAACAAACACACTGACCAGCCCAGAGTCCAGACATCAACATCATTGAATGTGTTTGGAAAAAAAACAAAAGAGAAATTTTTGGTTCCCTTATTTATCTTTCAATGAGTAGATCTCAGACAACCATCATCCAAAGCCAAGAACCATCATGATGGGGTTCTTGGAGAGATGCCCTGAGACAAATTTGAAGAACTCAAATAACTGTGCATCAAAGCCAAGAACCACTTTGAACCAAAGGTGCTTTTATTGCATTGCTTAAGGAACCCTTTGTAGCACTTTTATTTTTTTCAGAAAACCGAACCAACATCCATCATGAAGGACTTTGGTTCCCTTTCAAGAACCATTCAATGAGTAGATCTTTGATGTGTGAGTCTACAAAAACTGTCCATCAAACTCAAGCACTATTTTGAAGGGGTTCTTTGGAGAGATTCTGCAGTGAAAGAATTTTTTGGTTCCCTTAAGAACCTTTCAATGGATAGATCATAGAAGAACTACAGTAAAGTTGTGAATTAGATGTTTAGATGTGATACTACAGAGAAACAATTTCCTATAAATATATGTATATATAATACTTTTAAAAATAAAACTGCTACCAGGGGTTCTTTGAGAAGATTAAATTTTGAGGTTCCATTCAAGGTTCCATAAAGAACCTTTTATGTAAAAGAGATGTGGGAGTGTAACAAGGTCAATGTCAAGATTCTTCACACTCACAGCTACTTTCCAAAAATGGTTCCTAATGAACCCATACTTTTGTTTGTTATACATCTACTGTCATGTTTTCCTCAAAAATCCTTCAAACCCAACAACCATTTTGAAGAATTAAAAAAAAATCAGATTTTTAATCCATTTTCTTCCCAATTTAGACCTTTTCTCATCACACATAATGTGTGTGAGTAGTGAGGGTGAGACCAATACACGCCCCCTCCAGCCAGCCACACCTCTTTTTCCAACAGCCACCGATGCAACATCACCAGGCAACCAACATACCTGGACGGAAGCAGCGTATGCCCAGTTCTGAGGCACCAGCTAGCGCCGCACTTGTGTGATATAGCGCCATCCCTAGCACCCACCCTAGAGAGAGCAAGGCCAAATGCACTCTGTCGGGGCCCCGGCTGCCAATGGCTAGCAGTACGATGAGGATTCGAACCAGCGACCCTCTGATCACAGTGACAGCGCCTTAGTCTGCTGGACCACCCGGGATCTTGAGGGGTTTTGAAAGGGTTCTTTGGAGAGATTCCACTGAGAAATCATTTTCCTTTCCCTTAAGAAAGAAAAGAGCCTGCATTAGCTTCAGGAACATTGTGTTTACGAACTGGGAGAGAGCTTCACTCTGAAGACTGCAAGAGATCTGTTCTGGGCTGTTTGCGTCAGAGCCACATTAAAGGACTTTGTCCCTACAGCTTGTATTATTTCCTATATAAGAGAGAATTATGTCTCTCACCTTGAAAAGAGTCTGACAGTTACTATGGTGATGCTGGCCTTTGATGTTTCTACCTGTTCTCTCACATTACACAGGTTTACATTTTTTACACAGAGGTTACCAATGCTTTTCAGCATAATTGCTACTGATTGCAACTTAGCATAAAAAGCCCATTTGACATGTCATCTGCTCCCTCTGATACATCAGATAACAGACACCTGTGCTGTCCAGCATCTCAATGGGAGTGATGAGGACAGAGAGCGCCATCTACCCATCCAGACAGAGCATGACCAGTTGTGCACTTTCAGGTTCCGGTTGCTAAAAGATAAAAAAAGGTAAAGGTGCAATTATTTGCAACTCCAGCACCCAGGGGAGCAGTGAGGATGAAGAGCCTGGCTCAAGGGCCCAACAGTGGCAGCTTGTTGAGCCTGGGTATCGAACCCACAACCCTGTCATCAATAGCCTGGAGCTCTTTAAAAGGTTTAAAGAAGACAATGGAAAGGTTCTTTACCAGCATAAAGGTCTTTACACTTTTTCTGAAAATGGTTCTTCTATGGCATTGCCCTATGTCTAAGATCCCTTTGTAGCACCTTTACATCTAGAGGTTTACTGTCATATATTTGATATTGGCTTGTATTTATTACTGTGCTTCCCAAAATGCAGATTATTCAGAATAATAGTAAAAAATAAAACTCATTGAAATGGCTTTTTCAGTTCAAACTGGATTTGATTGAACCGAACATTTCAGGCTCTGCAAAACTGAGAAGCGAATAGCTCTTCTCGGTTATCCACAGCTCAGCTATTCAGTGTTTGGAAATGTGTTTAAAAGCAAAAGAGAAAGCCTCGCTTCTTCTTCTTCTTCTTTTTTTTATTATATGTCTCCTTATTTTCCCTAATCCCCGTGGGCCGCTTCTTTTTTCAGGCTTGGATATTCACATCAGGTCTTCGTTCGCTTCTTTCTTTCTCACTGCCCAAGGCAACCCACTGGCAACACTTCACAGGCATTCAACTATCAGGGTGAATTTCCTCTCTAATTATTTGATGTGAGGCGTCAAGAGGACGTCCAGGAAGCCTCTCGGAGTCTGCAGAGACACAGGCAGTGTTTACCTAAAGCACTGAAAGTGTTGTGTCACATAAGACATTTTACTATCGTCTCAATATTCGCTTTTCTCTGCTGAATGGATTCATTTTCCTGAGAAACAAATACACTTTCAAGCTTCTAATGATGTTTAACTGTTATTTTCAGACTTACATCTGTCAGACTCTACAGTAGGTGTCTTTCAGTTGACCCATATAGTCTTAAAGCTTCTGTGAGCATGAAATACTATTCAGTTATTAATTATTAATTATTACTATTACTATTCAGTTATTAATCCAGTTGTTCATATTTGAAACCATTATGACCTATTTGGTCCCACAGGGTTCAATCTTAGGGCCTATGAAGTTATCATTGATAATGACAGTAATGTGGTTATGGGAATGAAGAAATGAAGCGTGGGCCTATATATAAGGGGTTAGGAGTTCACATCAATTAAACAATACTGCGAATTCTTTTATTATTATTATTATTATTATTATTATTATTATTATTATTATTATCATATTCAGGGTTGTGCATGTATGTGTATGTGTAGCAATGTAAACGGATAAGCCTTTCCCCCTCATACACATGCATTTGAAGAGGTTCATGCAAAAAAATTGGTGGAGATCTCAGGCATTTGACTCCAACATGCACTAAAAGAATATATTTACCCACACAATAACACTGTCTTACCTCTCAGGCTGCAAAAAGATAATAATAATTGAATAAAGATTTTACTTCAAGGCATTCTGGGGCATTTCTGTTGGTCAGTTCACCATGGATGTGCAAAGAACAATGTAAACAACAACTGCCAGATTTGAAATATTATGTCAAAAAGACAAATATGACTGAAATATTAATCTGTTAAACTGATTGGTTCAGTGGATTAAGGCACTGCCGCTGTGATCCGAGGAGTGCAAGTTCGAATCCTGGTCATGCTGCTTGCCATCAGCTGCCAGAGTCAGAAAGAGCACAAGTGGCGTTGCTCTCTCAGGGGTGTTATGATGGCACTTCCTCCCCTCCCCACTGTGAAGTCGGTCAGCACAGGCATCTGTGAGGAGACATGTGCTTGTAGTGTTGGGGTTTGGGTTAGTTCACATAAATTGGGGTTGAGTAATTGACCTTTCAAATTGGGGAGAAAGTTGGGAAAATTAGTAATTAATTAAAATTAGTCCCAGCACACCTCTCTGAACTACCATGCCTCAGAAATACATGGAACTTATCTAGCTAAAAAAGAGAAATCTGAAGGCTGGTAAACCCCATGGTATTTTAACAACGGCCGTAAGGCTGGTTATGAAGCCCTGTGCTGTCTGAGAAATACTCATCACATCAGTGGCATACTTCAAATAATGGACACAGGAGAACAAAGAACATTCCACCAAAGCCCTACAGAGTTTGGGTGGTGTTTTGCTGACCACATAATGGGGTAGGCTGGTCTGATGGCATCTATGCCCATTCAGACAAGCCTAACAGTGCATTAGTGTCCTCTATGTCACTTAATGTGTCTTAGGGGTGTAATGATGGACAGGTCAGGATTGAATTCAGTTCAACATAAAACATTAATGTTTTTATTTTCAGTTTAGTATAACATTATTAAAGTGCATTTAAAACAAAGGATGCCCTTTATAGTGTCCTGATCAAAGCTCTAATGGAGGTTAGTCATGATTCAACAATACAACATGACACAATTCAATATTCTGAAATACAGATCAATACAGTTTCAGGGTGAACTGCTGCAGCCTTACTTACATGATCAAATGATCGGCCTTTTTGTTGCTATGTGATTTTATGCAATATTTAAATTTAACAATACTGCATAAATACAATGTATTCATTTTTGATTACGATTATTATTTTTTAAGAAACCTATAATAACTACAGATTCACTGTCAACTCTTATACCCAGGCTCCTTCACAGATAGTACCATTGAAAGAACACACTTGGGGGCGGAGCCTGTATTAGTCACAGCTTCGGATGAAGGATCAGGACGTTCATATTAACTCTCACTTTAACTCGTCATTGAATTCTACTGGGAAACAAATAAAAAATGTACAGAGCCACCACTCTCACCATGAAGAATACCCAGGATACCTGAGTGGACAGAGACTGATGAGAACCACCAATCAGCTCTGAGGGCATAATCTGTCTCCTTAGCATGAACCCTACAACACACACACACACACACACACACACACACACACCCACTGAGAAAATGCTCTAAAGCAGATCTGCTCTGAGATCATTTAACAGTTTTACCAGATTTGTAACCAGTATTAAACCACTGCACTCTGCAAAATAAAGAGGACTTTGAGTGATACCATAGAAGAACCATTCTTGGTTCCATAAAGAACCATTTTTAAAGAAAGGAACCTTTTAAAGGTTTAAAAAAGTCCATGTAAAGTTTTTTTCACTCATAATTTAACCAGTTTTAACCACTACACTAGAAGAACCATATGTTGTTGTTTTTTTAAAGAGAACTTTCTGTCAAGAACCTTTAATAATTTTAATTATAAGTCCAATAATTTAATTATAAGTCCATGTTAAGGATCTTCACACACACACACACACACACAAAAAGACAACCATATTTACCATTTGTGATGGACACAGGTGGATTTTGACTTCTGCTTTTATCCCATCCATGTGTTGAACACACACATACACACCTGGGGAAGGGAGGGTGAAGGGTCTTGCTCAAGGGCCCAACAGTGGCAGCTTTTGTTTGCAGTGATTATGTACAGTAGCTATGTAAAGTCTTTATGTACAGTGGTTATGCGCAATGGATTTGTATAGTGGTTATATATAGTGACTATTTCCAGTGGTTATGTACAGTGGTTATGCGCAATGGATTTGTATAGTGGTTATATATAGTGACTATTTCCAGTGGTTATGTACAGTGGTTATGCGCAATGGATTTGTATAGTGGTTATATATAGTGACTATTTCCAGTGGTTATGTACAGTGGTTATGCACAATGGATTTGTATAATGTTATAAATAGTGACTACTTCTAGAGATGAAAATGCACATTTGCGCCTCTTAAAGGAGCTCAATACATTTTTCAGAAGGACAGTCCACAAACATTTGGACATATAATGTATATAAGTCTTAACTAAAGGAGAAAGAGGTTGGGTTGTGTAAAATAAGAACAAATGGCCATTTTTGGGTAAAATTGGCTTTTTAAATCTTGTTTTAAATGTTTTGAAGCTCCAGCAATGGTTACATACTAAAGCATGCTCTTTAATATTTTACAAAGTGAAAGAAATCCAGCGTATAAAGTTTAAACTACAAAGAGCCGCCACATAACCTTACATCCAAACAAAGCCATTGAAAAACATTATTTTAAGAAACTATATAGATCTAACAGTTTTCTGTTTTTTAACATCGCCGCCGTCTAAAGCGTCTTCTGGTTCTCCGGTTTGGTTTGTGGGAAAAGAAAGCAATATATACACATATATCAAAAAGATAAGCTTGGGAAAGACAGACAGCGCAGAGAGATAGAAACAGAGGAGCAGAGAGAGAAAGAGAGGGCGAGATGGTGAGGGGTGAGCATACTGATGAGTTTGTTTGGACCCCAGCTGTGTGTTTGCTGGTGACTCCTGAAATCCATTAGAAATCAGCTGGGGGGTCAGAGTTGTGCTTCAGCCTGAATAGATGGGCAGCGTGGAGCGCTGGAGTCCGGCTCAAGCTCATTTTCTCCCCCTCTGAGCCACGGCGAGGCAATCACACACCACAGGCCCCACGGCTGCACAGCCACACACAATCAGAGAGGGTCTGGATCACACTCCGCCCGAGCACGCAGGTGACACACAACAGAAATACTGAGCAAAAGAGCATGAGCCACGCTGGACTCCTCAGCAAGACTCCGCTTTGAAGCTCCACACTAGATGCGCGGCTCTTCTCCTCTAACTATTATCTGAATTCACCCCAAACCAGTCAAAACTATCATACACTCTGTGTCCAAATGTTTGTGGACACCCCTTCTGATGAATGCCCTCTGCTAATTTAAGTTGCACCCACTGCTGACAGAGATATGTAAATGCACACAAGCACAGCTTGTCTAGTCCCTGCAGAAAAGTACTGCCAATAGTACTTATTGACACCATGCCTACTGTCAGGCCTCCAGTATTTTTGGGATGAGTTGGGGAGGGGATGGGATGGGGGGGTGGTTCTCTGGACAGTTGAGACAACAAACAACAGGATAAACTCTTTTCTAATACCCTAGATTTCAGAAAAAAACAATAAATGAGGTGTCCCAATACTTTTGTCAATATAGTGTATATACAGTAGGTAAATGTAGAGATTGATTAGAAAATATGCATTCCAACACATTAGCATGCATATGTGCACTATGTGAACTTCAGTAGAGGAAAGTGTGAGCGGGTCTTATTTAGAATGATTGTAGTATGATTATATACAGTGGTCATATATAGTATATATAGATAGACTGTTTCTAGTGGCCAATTCCAGATATTATGTATAGTGGCTATGTATGGTGACTATTTACAGTGGTTATGAATAGTACCAATTTCCAGAGGCCAGTTCCAATGGTTATGTTCAGTGGTTATATACGGTGTGTTTGTATAGTGGTTATATATAGTGACTATTTCCAGAGGTTATGTACAGTAGCTATGTAAAGTCTTTATATACAGAGGTTATGCACAATGGTTTTGTATAATGTTATAGATAGTGACTATTTCTAGTGGTTATGTACAGTGGTTATATACAGTGGCTATGTATAGTGGTTATATATAGTGACTATTTCCAGAGGTTATGTACAGTAGTTATGTAAAGTGGACATATACAATAGTCATGCACAATAGATTTGTATAATGTTATATATAGTGACTATTTCCAGCGGTTATGTATAGTGGTTATATATAGTGACTATCTCCAGTAATTTTGTACAGTGGTTATTTAAAGTTGTTATATACAGTAGTTATGCACAATGGATTTGTATAGTGTTATAGATATAGGGTTATATATAGTGACTATTTACAGTGATTATGTACAGTAGTTATGTAAAGTGGACATATGCAATAGTTATGCACAATGGATTTGTATAATGTTATAGATATTTCCAGTGGTTATGTACAGTGGTTATATACAGTAGTTATGTATAGTGGTTATATATAGTGACTATTTCCAGTGATTATGTGCAGTAGTTATGTAAAGTTTTTATATACAGTGGTTTTGTATAGCGATCATATTTAGTGACTATTTCCAGTGGTTATGTGCAGTAGTTATCTAAAGTCTTTATATACAGTGGTTTTGTATAGCGATCATATTTAGTGATTATTTCCAGTGGTTATGCACACTGGTTAAATATAGTGGCTATTGTCAGTTGTCAATTCCAGTGATTATGTACAGTACAGTGTGTGTAATAAAGAGCATGTGCAGTAGATTAAAGCAGAGGGGTGTTGTTTAGGAGAACGATGGCCTGTGGAAAGAAGCTGTGGAGGTTCAGCATCTGTACAGAACCATTGCTTTTATTAAAGAAGGCTTCTTTTGAGAGTGTGTGTAAATGAGGACACAAACTAAACTGCATGTGGATGTATTTATTACCTTCTATAATTCAGTAACTTCAGTCCTCATTACCAAAATCCAACGAGGGCTCTGATCCTTAGCTGTGACTGTATAATTACAGCAAAATAGTATATTAGGTGTAGACGTCCTAAATTAACTAAGTTAACAGCTTGTTTCGGCAGGCAGCTTGTTAAGAACAGGATCATGTGCACATATTGAAGAGCACCAAAATAAAGGCTGCCTTTTGGTCTTTAGTTTTAAGGGCACAAAGAGTGCAGCTGCATTGATCAGTGCCTCTCCCATTAGCTTCAAGCGTCCTCACATGCTAGAGCACATGTTGGTTCAATCTGTATATGGTAAACAACATGATTGAAAAAAGCGTCTAAAAGGACGTCTGCATTCTTTCTGCTCTGTTTTTGCAACCGATATCAAAAGCAAAAAAGCTGTATACCAGAATCTCAGTGTGAGGTCTGCTATGGTGTGCGGTTCAATCTCGCGGTCATTAGCTGTGGATGGTGACTAATAGCAGCCAGAAGAACACGGACCCCCATAGAGTGAAGAGATTGAGGGGCTCTGTGGGTGGGAGGGACTCTCTGCTGCCCCCTGCTGTGAGCAGGCAGAATTTTTGGCCGCCCGGGGGGGACGTTTAGGGGACGTTTAGACAGAGTCGACACACCTGTGCACGGAAACCCAGAGGCCGAGCGGCTCCTGACAAAACATCAGCTCACGGGTCAGAGGAGGTGTCAGCGGTGGTGACAGCCAGGCAGGACGACACATTTGTTCTTTTAAAGCGCCGGGGCATCTGCGAGGCACCAATACGCAAGGAGAGAATTCAAATAGACTCTGGGAGGAGAAGGTATAGGATTAGGAATGACTTAGAAATGACTTAGGCTGCACTGGAAGCTGCCTAAACAACGATGGCTAAAAGTTTGTAGACTCCTTGACGGTACAGACCAACCAACAGACAGACTGACAGACTGACAGACAGACAGACAGACTGACAGACTGACAGACAGACAGACAGACAGACTGACAGACCGACAGACAGACTGACAGACAGACAGCAACTTATTTCTAGAAAGATACTTCAGTGTTGCTCGGGCATTAAAAATAAAAGTCTACAGTGACCTTAACACCTTAATCCTTCATATCCATATCTGAACTTTACTGAACACCAGTATGTTCACTGAGTTCATACTAAACCCTAAACCTAACCCTAACCCCTGGGCAGGCATCTGTAGAAACTTTAATTGAGAGCATTATCCAATTAAATCCAGTCATTTGGCTCTCTCTCTCTGGGTGGGTAGGTTCTTCCTGTCCAAATGTAATAGACCGAAAGACAGACAGACAGACAGAAGGACAGACAGACAGACAGATAGACAGATAGACAGACAGACAGATAGATAGATAGATAGATAGATAGACAGGCAGATAGATAGATAGACAGGCAGACAGCTAGATAGATAGACAGACAGACAGGCAGACAGACAGACAGATAGACAGATAGATAGACAGACAGACAGACAGACAGACAGATAGATAGATAGATAGACAGACAGACAGACAGACAGACAGCTAGATAGATAGACAGACAGACAGACAGACAGACAGACAGATAGATAGATAGATAGATAGATAGATAGATAGATAGACAGACAGACAGATAGATAGATAGATAGATAGATAGATAGATAGATAGATAGATAGATAGACAGGCAGATAGACAGATAGATAGATAGATAGATAGATAGATAGACAGACAGACAGACAGACAGACAGACAGATAGATAGATAGATAGATAGATAGACAGGCAGATAGACAGATAGACAGATAGATAGATAGATAGATAGATAGATAGATAGACAGGCAGATAGACAGATAGATAGATAGATAGATAGATAGATAGATAGATAGATAGATAGATAGATAGATAGATGGTTTCTAAGTTCAGTCATGTTCAGCTCATCCTCTGCTGCATTCTCTTTACTGGCTTCCTGTAGCTGCTGCCCAGGTCATCAGATTCAGACCCCTGACTCTGGCCTACAAAGCCAAGACTGGACCAGCCAGCCCCTCTGTACTTGATGGCGATGGTTAAAAGCTGATCAGCACCAAGAGGCTTTCCAGCTTCAAGTACGGCTCGGCTCGACCCACCATCCTTTAAGATCCACGGAAGACGAGCGTCCAGACTTTTTACTGTCCTGCACCGAAGTAGTGGAACGAACTTCCCCTGGGTGTCCGAACAGCAGAGTCCAACACTCGCTGTCCTCAAACCCAGAATGAAGACCCTCCTCTTCTGAGAGGACTTGGGTGAAGAGTAGAGTATTATGGTCTCCATATTGACTTGTGTTTAGTAGAGTCTAAGATTAGAGGATCTGAATTTTAGTCTATTAAACCAGCTGAGGTTCTTCTTCAGTAAACAGTGAAGCTCTTTTGTAAGAACTCTGGAGAAGAGCATCACACATAGGGAAAACATCCTATTTGTCAGCAGAATATTCTGAAAAGTCAGGCATCCCCAAACTTTTGAAAAGAAAACATGATTTGCATACACACACACACACACACAGGCACTGAAGCACACTCAGAGTTATATGCAGAATAATTTCAGGTTAAGAAAGTGAGGCAGACAGAGGAGGCGGATCCTGAGATGAAGAACGCGGTTTAATTTTGTGAGCGTTTTTCTTCTCTGCGCGTCAGTTTATCAGAGAGCAGGTAGGCAAATCATTTCCTCCTCATTTACACTGCTTTCAAAGGTGACTTCATCAGGAGGCTGAAAGACGCCCTGCCCCTCAGAAACGAATGATTAGCGCTAAATGAATCCCAGCGGCTTCCGTCAGCCGCGCAGCGCCGAGGCAGACAACACGGCGAGGCTCAGCTCCTCCACATCTATTTTTTATACCGCATCATTTTTTGCTTCACTGATCTATCACTAAACAACAGCTGCTGTGTAGCAGGAGGCGCAGCGGGGGTGGGGTTGGGGGGTGGATGAATGAAGGAGTGAAGGAGTGAAGGAGTGAGTAAACAAACAGGAAGAGGAAGGCATTTAGTGGTGAGGTCAAATGTGACAGACTGAAGGTGAGAATCTCAGCATTTCTGTCAGCTGTGATACATAACCAGTCACCTGTACATGAGGCATCCCCTGATTACTGCCTGTCTCTCTCTCACTCTTTCTCTCTCTTTGTTTGGAATCTTTTGACATATTAATAATATTTATTTCATTAGTTTAGTATCAACGCTTGACACAGATTAGGGTTAGACACCACAGGCAGACAGATTTCCCCAATTTCCTTTTAAATTAAGTCATTTCCTCTTCCTGTTTTTAATATTTTACGATTTAAGGAGCACAATTAATTCAGTAAATGTTGTCGTCTTTTTTATAGCCAGTACTTCTGAGGTTATCTAAAGTAAATTAGAGCTTCATACTGGATAATAATGTTATTAGAGCTTCTTACTGGATAATAATGTTATTAGAGCTTCATACTGGATAATAATGTTATTAGAGCTTCATACTGGATATTAATGTTATTAGAACTTCATACTGGATATTAATGCTATTAGAGCTTCATACTGGATAATAATGTTATTAGAGCTTCATACTGGATATTAATGCTATTAGAGCTTCATACTGGATATTAATGCTATTAGAGCTTCATACTGGATAATAATGTTATTAGAGCTTCATACTGGATATTAATGCTATTAGAGCTTCATACTGGATATTAATGTTATTAGAGCTTCATACTGGATATTAATGTTATTAGAGCTTCATACTGGATATTAATGATATTAAAGCTTCATACTGGATATTAATGTTATTAGAACTTCATACTGGATATTAATGTTATTAGCGTTTCATACTGGATATTAATGTTATTAGAGCTTCATACTGGATATTAATGTTATTAGAGTTTCATACTGGATATTAATGTTATTAGAGTTTTATACTGGATATTAATGTTATTAGAGTTTCATACTGGATATGAATATCATTAGAGCTTCATACTGGATATTAATGTTATTAGAGTTTCATACTGGATATTAAAGCTATTAGAGCTTCATACTGGATATTAATGTTATTAGAGCTTCATACTGGATATTAATGTTATTAGAACTTCATACTGGATATTAATGTTATTAGCGTTTCATACTGGATATGAATGTTATTAGCGTTTCATACTGGATATTAATGTTATTAGAGCTTCATACTGGATATTAATGATATTAGAACTTCATACTGGATATTAATGTTATTAGCGTTTCATACTGGATATGAATGTTATTAGCGTTTCATACTGGATATTAATGTTATTAGAGCTTCATGCTGGATATTAATGATATTAGAACTTCATACTGGATAATAATGTTATTAGAGCTTCATACTGGATAATAATGTTATTAGAGCTTCATACTGGATATTAATGTTATTAGAACTTCATACTGGATATTAATGCTATTAGAGCTTCATACTGGATAATAATGTTATTAGAGCTTCATACTGGATATTAATGCTATTAGAGCTTCATACTGGATATTAATGCTATTAGAGCTTCATACTGGATAATAATGTTATTAGAGCTTCATACTGGATATTAATGCTATTAGAGCTTCATACTGGATATTAATGTTATTAGAGCTTCATACTGGATATTAATGTTATTAGAGCTTCATACTGGATATTAATGATATTAAAGCTTCATACTGGATATTAATGTTATTAGAACTTCATACTGGATATTAATGTTATTAGCGTTTCATACTGGATATTAATGTTATTAGAGCTTCATACTGGATATTAATGTTATTAGAGTTTCATACTGGATATTAATGTTATTAGAGTTTTATACTGGATATTAATGTTATTAGAGTTTCATACTGGATATGAATATCATTAGAGCTTCATACTGGATATTAATGTTATTAGAGTTTCATACTGGATATTAAAGCTATTAGAGCTTCATACTGGATATTAATGTTATTAGAGCTTCATACTGGATATTAATGTTATTAGAACTTCATACTGGATATTAATGTTATTAGCGTTTCATACTGGATATGAATGTTATTAGCGTTTCATACTGGATATTAATGTTATTAGAGCTTCATACTGGATATTAATGATATTAGAACTTCATACTGGATATTAATGTTATTAGCGTTTCATACTGGATATGAATGTTATTAGCGTTTCATACTGGATATTAATGTTATTAGAGCTTCATGCTGGATATTAATGATATTAGAACTTCATACTGGATATTAATGTTATTAGAGCTTCATACTGGATATGAATGTTATTGGAACTTCATACTGAATATTAATGATATTAGAACTTCATACTGAATATTAATGATATTAGAACTTCATAGTGGATATTACATCTCTGTGTTTTTTTATGTACTCATATTTTTGGTCAAGATATTAGAGTTCCATGTTATATAAAAATGAATTGTGAGGTTATTAAGTAATTGAAACAGGAGTTTTGCTGTTAGGTGGAAGCTTACGCTGCTCCACGTTTACTTTACATGATAAAACTGAGAAAGGCACTGAAATACATCACACAGATCAGTAAAGCACACAGCGTAGGCTTTCAGACACAATGCAGCTTGTGAGAGTTTGAAAAGGCGGTCTGAACGCCCTGTCAGGCTACAGTTTGAGAAGCTGCTGTTGTTATGTAATAGTGTTGGTTTCATATTTACCTTTCTGTAACTGCATGGCATTGATTAGATGTGCAGCAGTGTTAGCTTTGTTGTAATGTGTATTTAAGAATATCCATATTTTAACTATTTAAATACCTCTCAAATGTCTCTGACATTTAGGGGGTTGGGGAGGAGGGATGCACATAGGACAAATATTTATATAAGAATGTGGGATCTTCCCAGAGTCGATTTTTACAGTGTGTGTTTTTCACTTTGAAAAGGGTAATGTATGAATGGCCTTCTCCAGGAGTTTGAGATGTGATCTATTTGTGAGTATTTTTAGCAGTCGTTTCCTTAGTCACACAGAAAATACACTACTTACTGGTTTTACACAAGTGAACTGTGAGGGTGCCATTAACATAATTTACCATATGTTCAGCAGAAAGAGTGCTTATATCATTTCATATCCACATTTCTACCAAGCTGTGCTCTCACCACCATAACCCATTCATAACCCATTCATAACCCATTCTGTGCTATACATTCATAATTATGAGAGAGACCTTACTATTCATCTGTTTCTAATGTGTGGAGAAACTCGATAAAATCTGAAATTCTGATTTCAGACAGTTGAGTTTCCAGTATGTGACTTTTTCTGGTTAGGTTACAATGGGTTCTTACTAAACTTCCAACCTTAAAATAGTTTAAATTATTTTAGATATCATTAAAATTATGATAGAATAGAGAGAAAATAACATAACAGAAGAGAAACGAATAGAACAGAACAGAATGGAAATAAACTGGAATAGCACAACATGGCAGAATAGAATAGAAAATAAAAATGTTGGAATAGAACATAACATAATAGAAAAGTGTGAAGTAGAACAGAATAAATCGAATGTAACAAATGAAACAGAACCACAGTATATAACAGAATAGAATAGAAAAAGACCAGAATAGAACAGAACATAATGGAACATTTCAAAATAGAATAGAAACGAATAGATCATATCAGAACAGAACAGAGCAGATCACAATAGAGTAAAACATGTTATAGAGTAGAATGGAACAGGGCAGGGTAAAATAGAATACAGCAGAGCAGATTAGAATGTAATAGAGTGGGATGGAAGAGAAGAGAAGATATTAGAACAGAGGAGAATAGAAAAGAATAGAATTGAATAGAACAGAGCCTGGCAATGTATAATAGAACAGTATAGAATAGAACAGAGCAGAACACAATTGAATAGTAATAAAGTCAAATATGTAAATGAAAAATAGAACAGAACAGAACAGAGCATAATAGAACTGCAGAATATAATAGAGTAGAACAGAACAGAATGAAGTGAATGTAATAAAACAGAACAGGGCAATAAAGAATACAACAGAGCAGAACATAGCAGAATAGAATAGAATCAGAATCAGAATCTCTTTATTTCACCAAGTATGTTACACATACAAGGAATTTGTCTTGAACTGAATATACTAGAACAGAATAGGGCAAAACAGAACATAATAGGATAGAATACAATAAAACAGAAAGAGATAGAATAAGAGATAGAGTCAAAATAGAATAGAATAGGGCAGAGCAGAGCAGAGCAGAATGGAATATAATTGTGTAAAACAGAATTAAATACAATATGTTAAAACAACAAAACAGAACAAAATAGAGTAGAACAGAGCAGACTAGAATGGAACAGAAATATGTAGAATTGAATAGAATAGAAAAAATCAAGGCAATATAAAAGTAAAGAATAGAGTATAAAATTGAATTGAATAGAATAAAATAGAATTCAAGTTAGAATAGAATAGAATTTAATAGAATAGAATAGAATTGACTCAAACAGAACAAGCAGGGCAAAATCAAATAGAGCACAGCATAATAGAGCAGTTTAGAGCAGAATAGAATTGAACAGAATAAAACAGGGCAATATAAAAGTAAGAAATAGGATATAACAGCAGAACTGGATAGAATAGAATAGAAGTTATTAAAACATAACAGAGGAGAACATAATGGAACAGAACATAATAGAATTGAATTTGACTTAAACGGAACAGAACAAACAGGGCAAATAGAGCAGCATAACAGAGCAGTTTAGAATAGAATATAATAGAACAGAACAAAACAGGGCAATATAAAAGTAAAGAATAGAATATAACAGCAGAACAGAACAGAACAGAATGGAATTAAGGTTATTAAAATAGAACAGATGAGAACATAATAGAACAGAATGGAATTGAACAGATCAGAAAAGAAACAGATTCTAGAATAGAATAGAAGAGAATAGAAGATATCAGAAAAGAACAGAGTAGAACAGAACATAATAGAATAGAATTGAATTGAACAGAGCAGAGCAGGGCAAAGCAGATCATAAAGGAACAGTCTAGGATAGACTTACGAATAGAATAGAATAGAATTCAAGTTATTAGAATAGAATAGAATAGAATAGAATAGAATAGAATAGAATTCAAGTTATTAGAATAGAATAGAATAGAATAGAATAGAATAGAAGAGAATAGAATAGAATAGAGTTAACAGTTCCCTCTTGTCTGAAATGTAGGCAGTTTAGGTTTGAGGGAGGTGAACTCAGGTGAACACAGAGGAAAACAGACAGAAGGAAGACAAATAGAATACAGACGATACACTCGCGCCGCCGTCCTCTCTCACTGGGGACGTCTATAAGATGCTCTCGCTTTTCCTGTACGTCTGTTTCCTTTCACTCTACATGTCACTGAGAGCTCCCCGGCCCACGACACTGACAGCTGACAGTGATTGTGTATGTGTGTGTGGACTTTCTACTATCATTGCTGTTGAAACAAAACCTCACATCTCCAAAATGGAAACTTTCCAGCAGAAGGATAAAGCCTTGAAAACATGATAATTTTATTCCAAGCTAATTTGGAGCATTTCTATTGGTCCGTTCATAACGACATCATGACACAGCGTGAAATGACCTTCTGTATTTATGATCATACGTCTTCTGTGGACAGCAGTCACTGACAAATCCACTCCGGCCTCCTGAAGAGTGTTCTTCAAGAGTGGCCTCGTTCATCAGCTGAGCAGGTCAACCAGTGCCTCCATGGTTTCGAAGCTCATCAGCTCTTCATTACGATGTTGATTGCAGCAGGGTTCGGCCGATGTTTCTTACTGTTCATTGGCTTTACTCTGGTCCTCGTGTTGATAAACAACAAATTCAAAGGCGATCGAAGGCCTCGAATCAAGACTAGAGGTTGAACACTCGCTAATACCTGCTCTAATGAAGCAATTAACCTTTTAGTGGATCCTCGGTTACTTAAATATGTCTTTGCTTGAGAATAATATCTTTATCTGTATCTAGATATTTTGTTATTTGTAGTGATTAGATTGACAAGGATATTTATATTAAATATTTTATGATATTAAAAACATAAAATTAAAAAATACACATAGCAGCCCACAAAATGCATGCTTTGGGTTCAAAGTGTTCAACATACCTGAGAAATCAAACATCTGTGAAGACCTGAGTTCCAGTATTATGGAGTATTGGGATGGGAGGGTTTGGTAGGAAATATGATAGATTTCTTTTTATTGCTTGGCAAATTCACACCGGCCTCCTAAAGAGTGTTCTGATAACTGAGGACAGTTATGTTGGGAATTTTGCCTCATTATGGTAAGATGCAGGTCTACCAGTTCCTTAATGAGGTTTCTAAGCTCACTAGTTCTTCTAGCAGTTGATTTCTGTAGGGTTTGGCCGATGCCTCTCACTGTTCACTGACGTTTATTGCAACAAGTCTGGTCTGTGACCATAAAATCAGACCCCAAAGACAATCGAAAGGCCTAGAACCATGATTAGATGCTGAACGTTTGCTTATACATGCTCTAATGAAGCATTAAAACATGCCTGAGAAATCATTAACATCTGTGAAGCCCTGCATCCCAGGTATGATGGTGTATTGAATGGGAGGGCTAGGATCTCCTCTTTGACTAGGCGAGCTTGCAGCTGCCCCAGAGGACATTTCTTGGCAGTCCAAACGTCACACCTTGAGCAGCACTACTCTACATCAGCCTGGTCCCCACTCAGAATAATCGGGCTGCCAAACATCTCCAGGTTTTGGTGACCTGTGCCTGCTACTGGGATGCAGGGACCACCATTTGCCACAGCTCCTTGATCAGAGGTCAACAAAGGTCGACACCAGCATCTCCTCAATGTTCCAGTCCTCTGGCAGGATTGCATTGGAGACATCTGCCCCTGGCTTGGTAGGTGTAGTTGTCACCACTATGCCATGCCATTCCCTGTGCCCAGTAACTGGCGGTTTCCTGGTGCCTGGGTACCCACACATGCCACCTCTGTGGTGGGCACCTTGAGGAACCAGGATCTTTGTTTCACGCAGGTTGCAGTTAAATAGTTCCTGTTTTTTTGTCGTGACTAATAATAACATGTCCCATACACACACACACAGATACACACAGATTCTCTCCCTCTGCCCATCGTTACCAAAGAATGGCTGATGAAAGCTTGCAGCAACGCCTTAACACATCATTAGCATAGCCTCTCAACCTCCCTCACCACCAATCCACCAGAGCTAGTAGGGTTTAAAATAACAAGGCTTAAAATGAATTTGGGACGTCATTAACCTTCTCTCTTTCCAACATGTGTCCAATATTGGCAAACCAGCTTGGTGAGTCAAAGAAAATGCTGAGTCACTGTCCTCTCCTGACACGTTCCCCATACGGATACAGCAGAATGGTGCTGAGTCACTGCCCTGTTTCATATTTATAGCATTTACAATGCACTACACTACACTGTTCAGCAATCCATGCGGCCTTACCAGCCACACATCAGTCTGACCACTGCTGGAATATACAGTGTATTATATTAGACGGCTACTGTGCAAAGGTTATATGAAAAATATTCATTATGTCCAAATATTTATGGACACCCCTTTTAATGAATGCATTCAGCTACTTGAAGTACTTTAAGTTGCACCAATAGCTGAAGATGTGCAAAAGCACACACACAGCTTGTCTAGATAGATCTAGAGAGAAGTACTGCCAATAGAATAGGACTCTAGGCTCCAGGCGTGGACTAGAGGGGTGTAAAGCCTCCAGCATTTAGCTGTGGAGCAGTGGAACTACTGTGTTCTCTGGAATGATGGTGGTGGAGCTCCATCCAGTACTTTTGGGATGAGTTAGGGATGATGAGGTGGGGTGGAACTCATCAACTCAATTGAATGCAATCAAATCCTCACAGCAATGTGCCTCAAAAATTTGTAGAAAGCCTTCCCCCCTGGACAGTAGAGGCAGTCACTCCAACAAAAGCAGGATCAGCTCTTTTGAATACCCTTGATTTCAGAAGAATCAATGAATACAAAGGTGTCCCAATACTTTTGTGTGATATAGACACCTACCTTGCATTTCCACTTACTGGCCAATTTATTAGAAACACTTACTTTGTGTTTCCACACTTTTTTTGTTTGTTTGTTCGAGTCCACTTCCATATTGGTCAGTTTATGACTACACATCTGTGGCTGTCCAGACATTAGTGGGGGTGGTGGTGGACTGACAAGCCAATGCTATGTTGAGCCAAAAATATCCAGACAAGAGCAGCTCTGTGGTCAGAAACTATTCACTGATGAAGGTCTAGTGCAAACTGTCCATCAACAGATGTCCGACAGTCTCTAACTGTACACCAACAATGAGGAGCTACAAGAGAAGGGTTTCCAGTAAAGCGTCCAAATAAGTCAATGTCTCTAGGGTTCATGGCACCGACTATTAAGCTCCATTTTATTCAAGAGCACTGAAGTTTAAAACAGTCCCTCCGATGGTAATATATCCTGCTATAAAGACATGATGGTTCCTGTGGTCAGAGCGATGGCGGAATCACTTAGTTAGGCTGTTGGAGTCAGCAGGAACAGGCAGAGAGTTTGTCTTCATTGTGGAGCAGCTGGCAGTCTGTGGGTGTCACCATCCTGCAGTTGGCCTCCTTAACTGCGCCGCATAATGCTTTAGAAACCACCTTAATTAGAGTCGACAGTGCATTCTTAATGCAGTTTAGCTTGGCGCCATTTAGGAACATTTCCCTATGGTCTAATCCCTTGTGATCCCTACTCTTGGATCTCTCCCTGAGAGCGAGAGGGAAGCATTACTGCAAGCCCCATTGACCAAAAGCTTTCGCGTTTCTCGGGCAAAAAAGGAAAAGGATGGGGACAAAAAAAGAATGCGATACCGAAAGCCAGGACGTGACAGCGTTTTGACTGCGGGAGAAGAATGAGCGTGTTTTGCCTGTAAAATGTAATTGCTCAAGAGTCATTAAAACGGTTACAGGATAATCCTGTAACCATAAACACTGGTATGGGTTGACACATCACTCCACAACACCAGATTTAGCACAGCCTTGTAAGACCTGCTTTCTTGCCATGTTAGAGGATGGGTAGGAAAAGGACAAAAGAAATATAAATAAGTACTCGAAGCGTTTGTCATATTCAACCGAAACGATCTGCTGTCCATAAGCTCTGGATACGGGATATGGTATTTTTTTACTCGCGCCGCAAGCCTCGTAGCAGTCTGCTTGTGTATGTTTTGACACCTTCATTTTTACTGATTTGACCTTAAATATTTTGTTACACTTCTGCAGGAGTATTTCCACAGGAGCTCAATATGCTGCTCAAGGCAAGTCCAGGCTGTAGCTGTCAGCGAAGAGTGAGGGAGGAAAGGAAAGAGAGCAAGAGAGAGAGGCCTGATCTCATGCGGCAAATTAGAGCTCCCTGCAATCAATACCTGGAGGAGCTATGCACAGATTTCATTAGGCAGCAGACGGGCCCGGTTAAAACCATGCTAACGGGTATTGATGTTCAGGATTGATTGCTCTGTCTTATTTTAAAAATGTATACGTTGAGATGTGATGTGGGTTTTGGAGCCGTTCTTTAACCCGTTCCAACTCTACTGGCTGTAATTGCTGACGATTCAGCATATCCCACCTTCCCAGAGATCCGGACATAGACCCAGAAGTATCATCAACACCATAAATCACCAGAAATGATCAGTGCTAATCCTTAATTTGGGCCAAGTTTTTTAATTAACAAACTTCTAATGAGCTGCTCGCTCAACTGGTGAAGTAACAAACAGAGGCTGGGGGTTCTTTTAGGATGAATGGATGGATGGACAGATACATTTGAATAGTAGGAAGTAACCAAATTATTAAGTAATTAAGTAATATGTAATGTACAATGACAGACACCAACAGGGGGCACTCCACTCACTATTTTTGACCAGAGATGCTTTAAACTCAAAAACTTTACTGACCCTTCCTCTTCTGTCTGCTCTCCTTTGGCAGCAGTAATAGTATTCCGGCAGAGCTGACTAGCCTATGGATCCACATGAGCCACAGATCAGCAGAATCTAAGAGAGGATGGAAGAGTTTAGTCTTTGGCTCCAGAGGCCTGACCTAAACACTGCATCACTGAGCTCCACACTGACTTCACACATGATAAACCAGTTTCAGTTTAACATTTACATTTTGAAATGATAGGTGGAGAGAGCGAGAGAGAGAGAGAGAGAGAGAGAGAGAGAGATGAATGGATGGATGGATGGATATATAAAAAGATGGATGGATAGAGATGGATTAAATGAATTGATGCAAAGACGGAGATGGATGGATGGATGGATGGTTGAGCAGAGAGAAAAAAAGAGAGGAGGATGGATGGATGGAAGGAAGGAGAGTAGAGAGAAATGGATGGATGGAGAGTAGAGAGAAATGCATGGTTGTAAGGAATAGCTGGATAGAAAGCAAGGGGGAAAGAAGGATGGATGGATGGATGGATGGAGAGAGAGGTAAATGGGTGGATAATAGAGGGAGAGGAATAGATGGAGAGTAGAGAGAGATAGATAGATAGATAGATAGATAGATAGATACACAGACAGGCAGACAGATGCTGGTTATTAATAGTGCTAAACGTATTATGCAATTATGATTATTACAAAAAAATAACTAACCATTAAAGAGACGAGCTGTTAGAGGTGTGTGACTTTAACTAGAGAAGATTTCTCCTTGAAATAAAGAGGAGAAACCAGTTCGGCTCCTGTCTGTCTCTAACTGACTGTGAGCGATCGATCTCGCCCGGCTAGAAACCCTCTGTCAGGCCCGCACAGACCACAGAGAAAAGTTAGCATTTGTTTAACAAAAACTCAGACGGTGTGATAGTGAGAAGCTACTTGGGAGGTATGTGTGTGTGTGTGTGTGTGTGTGTGTTATAAACCCAGAGACATATGTTACACTGATTTACGCCGTACAGTAAAATATTTTCATTAGCAGCATTGGACAGAAGCTCTGTTCAGAGTGACTTATAGAGTGATGATGGCACAGAGGTCGGAGTAGTGTGGGTTACTGCTGGCAACAAAAGTGATAAAGTGTCCAGAGGTTCATTTTCAGTGAAAGACAGTGGCAGCGTCTGTCTGTCATGCGGTTGGCTGGCTGAGCAGGCTGGGTGGTGGGTGCTCTTCAGAAGGCCTTTAAAGGTTGTAAAGGTTCTGCAGCAATTTAAAGCCTTTCATTGCTCTCTTTCATTGTACTAAAGAACCCTTGAAGAACCCTTTTTTACTGCCTTTACTTTTCTCTGCCTCTCAGTTTTTTCTCAAAGTGCTGTGTCGTGTTTATCTGCTTGTCAATCAATGCCTTTACCCAGCCCTGAGAATCGCATCCTTCTACTTTTTTGAGACACTTCGCTTTCAAAGGACGTAGAAGCACGGAGAACAAAGAATGAAGAGGCGTAGAACGTAGAGCAGCAGTTCTAGGGGTTGTTGTAGGTCAGCTGTAATAATGTGTACACTTTATTAACATGCATTTATCACATTTTTTGTGTTTCTTTTAATATTATTAATAATTTAAGTGGATAATTCAAGAGGGAGGATCTTGTAAGTTTTCCTGTCTGATGAAGAAGATATTTATTTAACTTTTCAGGACAGTTTCGACAGGGTTCTATTGATCACCCGCTGACTTAGATTCATTCCCTTCAAGTGATCCGTCCCCTTTTTTGCACAATGAAGGAGGAAAGATATGTGTAATGTGTAAATTATTAATTAGTGTTATGATTTATGGCCTGGCCGAGTACTGTTGGTCTTGGGGACTTTAATATTTCATAACTTATTTGATTTCCTCTGCCGTCTGATAAATGCGTCATTAAGATAGCGTTAAATGATTAATAGATAGTGAATATATGTTTCTCTGGTCTTCTTTTTTTTTCATTACGACATGACACGTCCCATCCAGGCAGCACTTAATCATATTCCATATGCATATTAATAGTTGCAATAGTACCTGTGTTGGGGACGGGCTGACTGCATGTAAATGTCTCAGCCGGTTCTGACTCAGTGCTCGGAGCTGAGAGCATGTGACAGAATCCCTCAGCAGCAGAAGGCCACTTTGATTAATTATTTCACAACCGATTTCTTTCCCTGCTTTCTGCTCTCTGACTGGATCAGTCATCACAGTGTCAGGCTGTGTGGAGAGCCAGTGCTCCCAAATAAAACAGGCCGGGCTATAGGAACAATGAAGGGGCGAGACTGGGGGGACAATGTCCAAAGACAAATGGTAAACACTGATAGGCTCAAGGTGAAACACTTCGGGACGTAGCCTCAAAAGAGGTCTTCAGCCCTCAGAAGAGCACACTCATGCCTCCCTCTAGCACAGGCACCTTGACAGACAAGGCCGAACCTAACATGTCCATGTGGAGTCTGTATGGGTAGCCTAACTGAAGGGGCTACCAGCAGGGGCTTACCAGAAGGCCTTCATGTTGACCCCTCATATGGATGTCCACCAGGCTCAGTGATGGTCCCCATCTGGGTTGTACACTGCCTACGGGCTTAGATGGAAACCATGAGAGATTAAGGTGGGCTTTAGCGGTGAGGCCCATTTATAAAGTCCAACAGGGTCCCTGTAAAAGTGACTGTACAAACCCAGTCAGAGCCTATGCCTACCTGGAACCCACCTAGCCCACATTCCACTCATGTGAGCCCACCTAAGCATGTCGTCTGGCAGTCTGGGCAGCTGTGTCTGTTGAATGAAGTGTCACTTGATTTTAAGCTGAATATTTTAAATTAGTTTTGATTTGGTAATGTGAATATTTACTAGTACTAAAATCACACTGTAATACACTATATGGACAAAAGTATCAGGACACATCTTAACCATTAAATTAGGGTGTTTAATTCAGTCCCATTGCTACATGTGTATAAAATCAAGCCCCTAGTCACGCAGTCTGCCTTTCCGCACAGTAGTGAAAAGCTCCTGATTGAAGGCTAATCAGCACTGACTTGATTGCTATTTGTTACCTGCTTCAAGACATGATCTAAAGGATATCTGAGCCTGTTGGGGAGTCCAAATCCAGTAGTGTGAACTGTGACACTTTATTTAAATGGTAATTTATATATGCAGGAGCAGCAGTGAAAGCGTCTGAATCCACTGAGATCCTGAAGATGTTCTGTTGAGGCTTTATTGACATTCAGTAGATTTACTGTTCATCTGTTACATCAAGTTGACTTAATATCCTAATCCAGCCTAACCCACAGCCTAATCCTAATCCTACCCTTAACTCACAATCTAACCCTAATCCTCATCTTATTCTCAACCCACAACGTAACTTAACCTCAACCCACAACCTAACCCTAACCCTGATCCTGATCCTAATCCTAACCTCAACCTAACCTAACCTAACCTAACCTAACCTAACCCTGCCTTACCCACAATCTAACCTTAACCCTGATCCTAAGCCTAACCTCAACCCACAACCTAACCCTAATCCTGTTCCTAATCCTAACCTTAACCTCAACCCAAAACCTAACCCAGCCTTACCCACAACCTAACCCTGTCTTACCCACAGTCTAACCTTAACCCTGATCCTAAGCCTAACCTTAACCCAAAACCTAACCCTAACCCTGATCCTAATCCTAACATTAAACTCAACCCAAAACCTAACCCAGCCTTACCCACAACCTAACCCTAACCCTCATCCTAATCCTAACCTTAACCCTGATCCTAAGCCTAACCTTAACCCAAAACCTAACCCTAACCCTCATCCTAATCCTAACCTTAACCCAAAACTTAACCCAGCCTTACCCACAACCTAACCCTAACCCTCATCCTAATCCTAACCTTAACCTCAACCCCAAACCTAACCCAGCCTTACCCATAATCTAACCTTAACCCTGATCCTAAGCCTAACCTTAACCCAAAACCTAACCCTAACCCTGATCCTAATCCTAACCTTAACCTTAACCCCAAACCTAACCCAGCCTTACCCTAACCTCTTGTGTTGCTTATTTCTTCTCCGTTCTGGAAGAAACTATTTCTGGTCTCATGCATGGAATTACACTATTAGTTTTCATGACAAAGTGTAGTCTGGAGACCCTCCTGATGAAAGATCTTGTAATCAGTGAGCCCCTGTCATCAATCTGTCATGAAGCGTGCAAAGCACAAATACTTACCGTTTCCATTTACAAGACAACAGGTTGAGTAGTGTAAACAGTCCGGCAGTCTGATGATGCTGGAAGTCATGTACTTGTACATGGCCTAAGTAATCACCCCGAGACTTCTGACAGCGGTAACACTAGCAGAGATTAAAAAGAGATGTACCGTAAATAAACACACAGAAAAAAAAAAGGCTTGGATGCAAAGTCTTGGAATGAGCTCAACACCCATTTAGGAACACTGCTGCTGGATGTGAAGCTCCCTCTGAATACAAACTCAGGGCTGCACAGCAGGTTCTGATCCTAACAGGATGTATTTTGCACATTAAATATTAAATCTCTTGGTGGCATTCAGAGCTTCAGCGGCCAAAACATCTTCACAAGCCGGTGCTTATCGAGCGCATGAGGAGGAAACGTACTTGTCAATCAAATTACCCTCTAAAAGCCCGGAGGAGAATGAGTTCCCATGTTGAGTCCTGGCTCCTATCAGTGGCTCATTCTCATAGCTCTTTGAACGTTTCTCCTTTTGAGTCATAGTTCCCTTCAGTGGTTCTTCCTCGTGGTCTTAGAGAGTCTCTCTTTCTGAGTCTTGGTTCCTTTTAGAGGTTATTCCTAGTGGTTGTAGGGATGTTCTACCTTTTAAGTCATGGTTCCTCTCAGTAGCTTCTTTTCATGCTCTTAAAGAGTTTCTCCTTTTAAATTGTGGTTCCTCTCCCTGGTTCTTCCTCACTGTCCTAGAGTTTCCTCTTCTGGGTCTTGGTTCCTCTCACTGGTTCTTCCTCACTGTCCTAGAGTTTCCTCTTCTGAGTCTTGGTTCCTCTCACTGGTTCTTCCTCATGTTCTTAGAATGTTTCCTTTTCTAAGTATTCAGTGGTTGTTCCTTAATTTCTTAAAGTGGATCTCTTTTTGAGTCCTGGTTCTTCCTTATTCTCTAAAGGAGATTCTTCTATCGACTGTAGGTTCTTTTGATGGTCTTTGGGAAGTTCTACCTTTAAGCCTTGGTTCCTTTCACCAGTTCTTCATCATCCTTTCCTAAGTCCTGGTTTTCCTTATTGGTTCTTTATCATGCTCTTAGCGAGTTTCTCCTTTTGAGCCTTGGTTCATTACTTTTTTCATGTTTAAAAGTAGCTTCTCATTTTGAGTCATGGTGCTGTTCCCTGATATATTGATTATTTGGTGCCAGAGACAAAGCAAAGCCATAGACAAACCACTTTTGGTTCCAAAAGAACCTATTGCGCTCGGATAATCTTCACAGTGGTAAAGAACTTCAAAGGTCATGCTGGTTGTTTAAACCTTTAAAACGTTCTCCACTCTGTCCACATCTCTCTTTTGCAAATACGGTTCTTATGAAAGCATCACTCAAAGAACCCGTTGAGTGTTGTTCAACGTTCCAACAGTAGCTATAAAAGAACACATACAGCACATAGATGTTGGTGGAACATGAAGAGTCAACCGAATCCCAAACCCAAACAGTGTGTTTTAAAGAAGCGATGCTGCCACTGGACGTTTTATCTGTACATCTGCGGCGTGATGCAGATTCCGCGAGGCCTACGGCAAATACAATATTGGCTTTGAGGTGTTTGAAGCTGAATTGAATACACCACTCTCGCAGACGCAGGAGTGCTTATGCATAGCAAGTTAGTCTCTCTTTTTTATTTTCTCCACAGAGCCAGTGGGATGATAGATGGTGAAGGTGGGTGGGTGGAGGAGTGTAAAGAAAGTGTGTGTGCCTTTCTGTTCCCCAGGGAAACCCCATTGGGGAAGGAATTTTCTCAGTGGGACGTCAATCCATTTCTCCTGCAGAGCTGGAGTCTATTACGACTCTATTACACTGAAACGCACATCATTTTTATTCCAACCTTATTACCTTACGAGAATCCTTCTTATAGCCTGTTCTGCAAGCCTTTTCCATCTCTCTCTCGCCCTCCCTCTCTCTCTCTCTCTCAGTGGCACTGAAAGTTGAAAACAGTAATCCCTACCCACCTGAGAGATCAAAGAATAACCTTTAGCCACATGAACGGGGATTTATTTCAACACTTTGAAGCATCAGCTGCATTTTCTGGTGACTGAGTCATATTGTGTGCACTGAGTGACATATAGATAGTGTGGACTTTCTGTGGCGACTGGCTTTCGATCTTTTTCTGATGCGTGTTCATTTATTGCTAATGTTTGGTAATCAATGTACAGTGGAATTACTGGAATTACAGAAATCAATTCATATTAGCTATATCTATTTTTCAAGATTTTATATAAAAACAAACCCATACTCTTTTACCTGGAGAGACATTTAAGCAGTCAAGTTGCCCTTTGATATGTAGGTATTGTGATATACACTGAGGAGGCGGAGCTACAGTCTCTCATTAGGGTGAATATTAATAACGCTCTAAATGTAGGTATTGTGATATACACTGAGGAGGAGGAGCTACAGTCTCTCATTAGGGTGAATATTAATAACGCTCTAAATGTAGGTATTGTGATATACACTGAGGAGGAGGAGCTACAGTCTCTCATTAGGGTGAATATTAATAACGCTCTAAATGTAGGTATTGTGATATACACTGAGGAGGCGGAGCTACAGTCTCTCATTAGGGTGAATATTAATAACGCTCTAAATGTAGGTATTGTGATATACACTGAGGAGGAGGAGCTACAGTCTCTCATTAGGGTGAATATTAATAACGCTCTAAATGTAGGTATTGTGATATACACTGAGAAGGCGGAGCTACAGTCTCTCATTAGGGTGAATATTAATAACGCTCTAAATGTAGGTATTGTGATATACACTGAGGAGGAGGAGCTACAGTTTCTCATTAGGGTGAATATTAATAACGCTCTAAATGTAGGTATTGTGATATACACTGAGGAGGAGGAGCTACAGTCTCTCATTAGGGTGAATATTAATAACGCTCTAAATGTAGGTATTGTGATATACACTGAGGAGGAGGAGCTACAGTCTCTCATTAGGGTGAATATTAATAACGCTCTAAATGTAGGTATTGTGATATACACTGAGGGGGTGGAGCTACAGTCTTTATTCTAAATATTCACAGTAGTGGAGAGGTCTGTTTTGGGTGGGTGTTACCCGGTCTGTCCCACCTCTCGGTCGTTGTTGTTAGTATGCAGAGTTGATCTGTTTCTTTAAGTCAGGACTGTGTTATCAGAGCATGTGCAGACAGTTGTCTCCTTTCTGTGGTAGGATTTTATTCCAACGCAGAAACACAAGAACCCTCGACAGTGTCCAGATAAAGCCAGAGGAGATAAAGTGTGTGTTTTTACCTGTTTCTTCCCCTCTCTTCATAATCCCCTGCTACTATCTTTAGGGTTCAGCCGTAATCGAAACAAAGCGCATTTATCTCCCAGCAGCGTGGCAGGAGTCCCCCACCTCACCTCCCCACTGTCCTCCACAGGGTGTGTGTGTGTGTGTGTGTGTTATGCATGTGTTTTTGTGAGTGTTAGACAGATAGGGTAAGAGAACAAGAGAGGAAGACAAAGAGAGAGAGAGAGAGAGAGAGAGAGAGAGAGAGAGAGAGGAAGAGATATGGTGGAAACTGCCCTTGTCTGCCTCAGTTCAGTACTGTAGGATCAATACTGTGTGTGTGTGTGTGTGTGTCTGTGTGTGTGTGTGGGTCTGTTCCCCTTCCTGATCGGAGGTAGAGGGGACATCTCCCATATTACAGTGTCACAGCCAACACGTACCACACACACACACACACACACACACACACACACACACACACACACACACACACATCCACACCACGTCCTATTGATCCTCATGGCTAGATTCCAGTGTGCACAGAGGGAGAAAAAACTTTCATCATCCTACAGAAAACACCCAGATTGTGAAATTCTAACACTGTACCTGGATGGTCTATTATAGAGGTCTCGTAAACGCACACCTGACATTCAACCAACCTTCAGCTCAGTACCTATTAAACACAGCTGAACTCTGGACTGAATGTAAAAGACTGTCTATTGAATTTAATTAAACCCTAATCTTAACCCTAATCTTAACCTTAATCTTAAC
This sequence comes from Salminus brasiliensis, assembly GCF_030463535.1. NCBI lineage: Eukaryota > Metazoa > Chordata > Actinopteri > Characiformes > Bryconidae > Salminus > Salminus brasiliensis. The sequence continues at coordinate 27,219,411 of NC_132902.1, forward strand.
CTTAACCTAAACCCCAACCTAAACCCTAACCCTAACCCTAAACTGAACCTTAACCTTAACCTTAACCTTAACTCTAACCTTAACCCAAATCCTAACCCTAGGACTAACCTCAGCCCTAATCTTAACTCTAACCTTAACCCTAATCCTAACCCTAAGACTAACCTTAACCTTAACCCTAACCTTAATCCTAACCCTAAGACTAACCTTAACCCTAATTTTAACTCTAACCTTAACCCTAATCCTAACCCTAAGACTAACCTCAGCCCTAATCTTAACTCTAACCTTAACCCAAATCCTAACCCTAAGACTAACCTCAGCCCTAATCTTAACTCTAACCTTAACCCAAATCCTAACCCTAAGACTAACCTCAACCCTAAATGTAACTCTAACCTTAACCCTAATCCTAACCCTAAAACTAACCTTAACTTTAACCCTAACCTTAATCCTAACCCTAAGACTAACCTCAACCCTAATTTTAACTCTAACCTTAACCCTAATCCTAACCCTAAGACTAACCTTAACCCTAACCCTAAGACTAACCTTAACCTTAACCTTAACTCTAAGTTTACCCCATTTAGAGTCAGGTTTTAGGTTAGATTTAAGATTTAGGTTAAGGTTGGGGTTAGGGTTAGCTTTTTTAGCAACTTAAAGCATCTGAATGCATTCATTAGAAGGGGTGTGCACAAACATTTGGTTAGTAATGTATATATTGTCTACTTATTATATTATTATTATTATTATTATTATAAAATGATTAATAATATAATTGATTCTTTTTGGTTGATTTGAGAACTTGTGGGTTGTTTAGAACTTTAGACGCGCTGAACGCAATCAGAAAAGAACGGCCCTGAAACTGAAATGATCTGCTGCTGCTGAAAGACGACCAAAGGCTTTTGATTGCAGACGGGTTTCGAACACAACTCCATTCTTTATAAGAACAATGAGACGCACCGGCGGCTTTGATTAACAGGTTCGCTCTTTTCACACACACAGCTCAACAGTCAGACCATGTACATTCTGTTGTATAGGTGCAATGTGTGTATGTGTGTGTGTGTGTGTGTGTGTGTGTGTGTGTGCACATTGTGTGTGTCCCCCGCCAAATGTTACAGACGCTATTGTTTACAGGCAAGGATGGTCAGAGATATCTGAACCAGATAAAACTTTAATTAAAAAAAAGGACAATAGAAAAAGCTGCAGGCCGAGCACTGCTCAACTGTCCTTGCTAAGCTCCTTCAGAGGCTGTTGTAGAATGTGTGTGTGTGTGTGTGTTTGTCTGATTTAGTGAGGGCAATATATAGTCCATATCAATATATAAAAATTGAGCAAATAAATAAATTAAATAATATATAAACACAGTTTTGCAGGAATTAAAATTAATACGTAAGTAAAGGTAGTTATTATAGAAATGGATGCTGTGACATCACCACCTCAAGAGCCACCCAGGAGCCCCTCAATGCAAGTTACACTGTGTGTTTACACAAACTATACTAGACTGACCATGAACTCTGAAAAGGGTCCAGAGAATCAGGTCTGGTCATTATCCGGAGTGGCCCATGTCAGACACGTTCTCACTTCAAGAAGTGTTCTGATAGGTTGGGCCAGAGAGGGTGCCTGTGTAGAAGTACGGCATGGCCCACTGTGAATTCTCTGGAAGATGACCTTCTCGGTTCACACATAGGCTCCCTCAGACATTACCCCCGAGTCTGTACTAGAGGGCTCTCTGGAAAGGTGTGGGTTACTGTGCATGTCTGAAAGGGGCTCTAGTAGGGCATGTTCTAAATAGTACTAAAACTGGTATATAACCCTCTTTAGTGGTATATAGAACCATTTTAAAGAACCATATACATATAAGGTATACAAATAAAGAAAAATGAGAAATAAAGGAGCTAAATGCATGTTATACAGAACCATTGCCTGCATGGGTACTGTGGGATATATTGATGCTAAATAGAACCATAGAACTCTCAGGGATGTATTGGGAGTACAATTATAAATAAGAGTAAAATTATAAATAAATTATTTAAATCCAGTTTTCTGCCCCGACCACTCCTACTATACCCAGCTCATCAGACCCCACTCCATCCACCCATCCCATCAAACCACTCCCTGCATTTACACTACACAGACAGAAGTATTGGGACACCTGTTCATTGTATTCTGCTTTTGTCACTACAGTTATGGATATTTTGATGCTAAATAGAACCAGTTTGTTCTTTGAGTTTTATGGTTTTGATAGTGGAACCATTTTTTTAAGAACCATTTATACTTAACTTGGGGCAGAACCATTAAGCATTCAGAGTTGTTCATGGATGTGCTCACATCGCATCAGCAACCGTATTTGTAAAGTTCTAGTGGAACCGTTTTCGGTAATTTGGTGATTTTGAACCATTTAAGCATTCATGTGGTTCTTTCAGTTCTCACTGTAACAATAATGGAATCCTTTTGGTGATGTGTAGAACCATTTTTACTATATTCTATAACTATAAACTATTCTATAAATATCATACACTTACAAAAGATTTTTTTTTGATATAATAGATGCCTTTAAACATTCAAAGAACCCTTTTTTGTGCTATATAGAACCATTCCATTGCAGACAAGAGCATAGTTTAAACTTCCATAGGGTCGTTTTAGTCTGTAGTTCTGATGGTAATAGTGGAACCCTTTTAGGTACCATATAGAACCTTTTTTACAATGTTGGTTTAAACATTCTATAAATATCATATGCTTACTACATTCAAAGAACCCTTTTAAGACTGTAGTGGAACCTTTTTAGGTGCCATATAGAACCATTTTTACAATGTTGCTTGTATCAGAATCACAAACAGCTTTTGTCCTTTGAGTATTTACCCCACTGCAGGACTAATAAAGGATTATCTTATCTTATTTTATGTAATAATTGCTAAATAATGTGAATTTAAATCACTTTCAATGCAAAGATTCAATGAAAAAATTAGACAGTATCTTCGAATTGAGTTTAGACCCGGCTCGGACTGTGCGTGGCTCGCTCGCTCGCTGTGATGAGGAGAGACAGAGTGTTTGAAAGAGAAAACATGTCTCCGCTCCACAAGGTTAATCTCGTCTTCACCACTGAGCCTCATGTCACCCTAATGAAGCCCCCACAGACACTCACTTAATAAGAGTTAAGAGTAAATTAACCTTCAGGACTTTGCACGCTGCTCTTTTAATACACTTTATGCATCCATTTCCCCTTACACACACACACACACACACACACACACACACACACACACATGCACACACACACACAGACCAAGGACAATTCCTCATTTAGCACAGCGAGGTCAGGACGAAAGCATCCCCCTTGTTGGCTGCAAATATACCATGACATCTCCGTTGGAAGGGAAAACCGACGTGTTTTTCACATTTAATTCTTTCCCTCCTCTGCGTGTCTCTTCCTGCCGATCACACCCTCACGCTACGACTGTAATCAGTCACCGTGATCTTATGCAGTGTGTTTTTAATTAATGCACTTATTTGCATCGTCAATTTATGCCTGTTTCATGATGGGGTAGATTTTCATTAATGTTTTATTCATCGTAAATATTAACTCGTCATCATCTACACAAAGAATAAACACACTCAGGGCATCTTCTGACTGCCTCTGCTGTCGTACGATGGCAGGGTTGCTTGTGTTTTCCCTTTTTCCTTCCAATTTGGTACTCCCAATTAACTCTCGTGACTCTCCCCAGCACTAGGAATGCTGCTGGCACTGGGAAGGTAAGGACTTTCGCCAGCCATCACCTCCTTTCGAACTTTCACCGGGTCTCTGACATGCTCGGAGTAAAACGCCAGCTAAGAGACACCTCTGTCAGCCAACATTGCTTAGGAGTAATAAGGGGAGAGGGCCATGTAACTACCTGGAGAGAAAGCATGGCCAATTGTTCTCTCTCAGATTCCGGCTGCTGATGGCAAACGCCTTGCAATCCCGGGGCTATAATGGTAGCGCATGAGATCACTGGGCCACTAGGAGCCCCAATGTCATAGTTTTAACAATCGGGGAGAGCGGCATCTCCGTCATTCCCACTCCGGGCCGGAGCGCTGCTGCTACTGCACTATGGAGCTTTGGTGGTGGAGCTGCAGGAGGAGAACCTCTCTCCAGAACTGTTGCGTAACCCATGACTCCAGTAGTATTACCCTACCGCTTCAGTCCACATGCTTTTTTAGCTTCGGATGCTGATTCTGGATCTATTAATGATGTGTGAAATATTACAGGACATGACAAAATCCATGGTAAGCCCAGTCTATATCTCCAGCTATTTTCAGTAGACACCTCCCTTCCTATGTTGCTGTGGCTGTTTATGATCCAGCAACCTTTCCACTGTGATTGACAGCACCTACCAGTTAAGGTCACACATAATCTCCCCTTCGCTCATACACATTTACATTTACGGCATTTAGCAGACGCTCTTATCCAGAGTGACTTACAAAAGTGCTTTGCTATTTACCCAAGAAGAACCTCAGCTAGTTTGAATAGACTAATAGTTCAAAGCTCCTCTAATCTTAGACTCTACTAAACACAAGTCAATAAGGAGACCATAATACTCTACTCTTCACCCAAGTCCTCTCAGAAGAGGAGGGTCTTCAGTCTGGGTTTGAGGACAGTGAGCGTTGGACTCTGCTGTTCGGACACCCAGGAGAAGCTCGTTCCACCACTTCGGTGCAGGACAGTAAAAAGTCTGGACGCTCGTCTTCCGTGGATCTTAAAGGATGGCGGGTCGAGCCGAGCCGTACTTGAAGCTGGAAGGCTTTTGACCATCGCCATCAAGTACGGAGGCACTGGTCCAGTCTTGGCTTTGTGGGCCATACACCAATCACCCACTACATCGCAAGCTCTTCTCATTGGTCATAAAGTAGGCACCTCCCTTTTGCTGAATTAAGCCCACAACATCTCCAGAAGGCAACAGGATATTCCCACCACAGCCAACATCTCTCCCACTATACACTACCCCTACCCACCCCACCTCAGCCCTTCTTACCCATAACCACTGACTAGATCCCTCAACTACCCCTAACAATTCCGACTAAATCAAAATTCAACCAGAAACGAGGTGACAGACGTCTCTACAGAACCTCTAACACCTGCCTCTGCTGATCTAATACATGCCTGCCACCCACACTCTCTCACCTCAGCCACCAGATCTGCACATCTCAACCTCCTCTTTTCGTAAACTCCCTCAACCTCATTTTCAAACGCCACTGATAGCTCTGTTAGATGTGTTTGCTTTCAGAGTATAAACACCATATCCGTTCTCAGTGTAGTTACAGCAATGCAACCTGGACCGTGCATCGCCCCATTTCCCAATATTCAAACCCTGCACTCCTGCTCCCCTACACTGTTCCTCACACTCTACCCTACTGCCACCAACGATGAGCTTGTCATTACTCTGAAAACGCTTCTTATCTACAGCTTATGAACATTAGATCCCACTTCATACTTAATATATATTAATAACTGTTTAATTACACATGAAAAGTACTTGTAATAACAGTGTTATTATGGGTGATGTGCTTGCTGTTACAGATGGAGTACAGTAGTACAGCTTCACTTTTGACTCATGTAATGACACAAGTGTATATCTACAGCTGTGACAGTGTATCGTCTCTGTCACGCTAAAACCTTGTATCTGCATTTTGCAGTTTTCTACTTTTTGACATGATGTGAATCTGGAAGTTCTTCTATACTATTTAGAATTGCAGAATTTCACAATAAATGGGCCAATAAAAATGCTATAAAAAATTGGAAAGCATGTTTTGACATTGACGTCTATTGGAAGATGAGTTTTCTTTACTAAATATACTAATACTAAAAATAATATAGACTTATAATTCATTTTAATGAAATGTAATGCATAGACGGCCATTAGATGATCAGGATTTTTTCTTTTCTTTTGTAAATCATGTATCACTTTGGAAATACAAGGTTTGCATGGTAGTGATGGTGTTCTCTCTTATGTGCTTATACATGTGTAATAAAGTGAGAGTAACTGTGTTTATACTATGAACAGCTGTTACTTTTCCTATTGAGATACAGTTTTAATAATGTGCCAAAACTGAAATGTATATATGTGTGTAATTACCTGAGCTGTACTACTGCCCCCATGTGTAACAGTGAATACAACACAAATAATTTCACTGTATTATATGATATTACTTTGCTTAACATATAGTAGGACCAAGCCTTTTCAAAAGTTACTATACTGGATACACAATCGCAATTTTTACGTATTTAACGTGTTAAAAACAAGCCGAATCCCAGACTGATTTGAGTCAAATTAAGATAAAAAAGTTACACTGCTGTGATTTTAAGCTCAGCACTCTCTCCTAGGCTTTCTGTGTATGACATGAAGTAATACCAGTTAAGCTCATGCAGAATGAAGCTTTTTTCTCCTTTATGTCATCTTTCTCTTTTTGAAAAACTGTGTACATGCTCCTCCAGAAGCAGCAGGAGAAACTGATGGTGTTTTTTTTTTGTTGATGACTTAAAGGATGGGAAAGGCTCACTAGGGCTTCTAATACGCCGAGTATTTAAATAATCCTCGCTTCTCCCCGTCCTTTTGATGCCTTTGTTCACTTTGAGAAAGTTATCATTATGCAGGCCGCACCGTCAGTGGAGAGTGAAGCGAAGGAATCACACCGCCTTACCTTTTCTTCCGCATCCTTTCCCAGCACTGAAAAAAAAAGCATCTACATAGCCCTTCTTCTTCCTCTTATCTCGGGTTGCAGTCGCTCCAGTGAATTCCACTGTGCAACCCCAGAGCTCCGCGAAAAACTCACGAAGAACCAGCCAGCCTTATCTGCGGCTGCTATTGAGGATAGCGTAATGAGTCACTTATCCCTGGAGAACAGCTTAATAATTCATTGGCGCATGCATATAGGTGAGGCCTATCGCATCATCATTGTTGCCTTAGGCTAAGTTTAAGGCCGTACCTCAGAGATCTATTCTAGACAATGCAGCAGTTTTGAATACAGTAGCTTTATTAGAAACCACTTTATTAGAAGTGGTGTAACTGCATCTTGCTGGGCTACAGTTCAAGACTGCAAAGCATCTGTTGCCTTATTGAAACCAAAAAGATTTAACTGCAACTGCATTTTTTTTTCCTGTGGCTTCTGAATAGGCACCTTATAGTCCTCCGAAGTGATGCAGAATTCTGCAGTCAGCATCTTGTTAATATCATGAACTCCAATGAACCAAAATAAAAATCTCTGAACCAAGAAAAATGTAAAAATTGAGGTTGAGGTTGATCTCGGAAGGGTTTCTTTTGGAAAGGAGACTCGTAACCACAGCCTTTCAGTTGCAACAATTAAACATTTTATTCCAATCAAAAGTTCAGTGTGGAGAGAGAGAGTCCACCAATTCAGGGTACCCCTCTGCTCTCTCTCCCAGACAGAGGAACACCTCATATTTTATACCCTACTACACATCATATGTTGTTGTACTGTTCCCATATGCAGGATGTCCACATGCCCCCACCATTGTTTAACATACATGGTCTACGTGCTGAAGACACAGCTTGACCCCTTAACATCCCTGTCACGTACACTGCAAAGTATGTCCAGTCTAAACAATAGCCTGTATTTACTTAGTTCACGTACAGTTTATCAAACTAGGCCTGGGGATGGATCTTGCTTCTCCTTTCCCAAGTCTAACCCATGGGCCTCACTGTATTATTCCTCAACTCCATACCTCCATTCCTTCAGGTCAATGAACATCTGCATAGCTAATAAATATACTACACTGTACATATAGATTTTACCTTTATATCACCTTTATAATATGAGTACTACTGAACTTTTGACTGGCAACCTTACTAAAATAAGGTAAAGGTGCACGTATTTGTCACTGTACAGTGTGGACTGTACATCGAAATGTGTCCTCCGCATTTAACCCATCTGGTAGTGAACACACACTCACACACACACATGTGTTAGGGGCAGTGAGTACACACACACACACACACACACCCAGACGGTGGGCAGCCAACTCCAGCGCCCAGGGAGCAGAGAGGGTAAAGGGCCTTGCTCAAGGGCCCAACAGTGGCAGCTTGCCGAGCCCAGGAATCGAACCCACAACACTGTTATCGATATCCCGGCGCTCATAGTTGTTGGCCCACTATGAGTAACTGGTGTTTTACCATAATAATAGTGTCAATGTTTAAAAATAGACTTACTTTGAATTCAATTCAATTAAAGAAATAAACACCATTCTTAATACAAACCACAGCTATTTTTAATAGATAATAATATTAAACATTACTGTTAAGAAAAACTACTAAACTACTAAACATACAAAACCAAACCAAAGACAAAGCAATTAGAAACCAAGTACTTTTATTTTTTTGTCTAGTCCCTATAAAGAAGTACTGCCAAAATAATAAGACTGTCTGGAGCAAAACATATTGGCACCATGCCCAATGGCAGATGTGGGCTATAAAGAGGTATAAAGACACACCCACAACTTATGCAGACCTCTCACTGTTAAAAGTATAAGGCCCCCAAAGGAACTTTTGGAGGTTCTGCCATTTGAAACTGTGGAGAAACCTCTTAAGATGGTTTGAGGAAATGATTTTTAGAAGAAAAAGATTCCTACAGAAGGTTCCTACAGTAGCTTTTTGTGACACATGCGTTTTACATCATCTTCTCCTTTTGATTTGATATGAACGCAGAGCAAACCAGGACTAAACTGCATCAAAGCATCATTTCTTGCTTGATCTGAACCATAGGAACCAAACTACAAGTATAAACACAACCTTAGAAGTCTATTGGTCCATTACGGCAAGTGAGAGATCACTCAGCTGACTCTCCAGGCCACTGGTCCATTCTTATAGTAAGGCCTCGGATGTAGAAGCTTTCACGCAGTCACACACTCAGCCTGGATCCACCATTTTTAGATTTAGACCAAATTACAGAGACAGATGTCAAAACATCCAGCATCGACCTTGCTTCCCTTTAGTCACACTGAATATTTTATGAGCGAGTGTTTGAAATCACGAATGTGGGTTCCTCTAAATTTAATGTCGTGCTATTTATGTAAACAGCTCTGAAGTGAGAGACTTGTTACCCATGTTAGATGTGCCCTCTCTAATCCTATATGACATGGGTGGCACAAGACACTCTTTAAAGCTTGAAAATACATACATACACACACACACATATATAAATATATAAATATATACGCACAGGTATTTACTCAGCCTGCTAAAAACATCCACGTGTTCCACCTCCACCTCAGACACACAGACCGGATAATTCATACAGGCAGCAGCTGCTGTGTGGAAGCAGAATTAGTGGTAGGCAAACATTTATGCAAGCATGTCACTCGGAGTTTTCTCCTTCTTGACCTGTATAATTAACAGCATATTTGTCTTCACCTCCTCTTGAGTGAAACACGCCTGGTGAAAGCGGCGAATGCATGTCAGTTTCCATAGACACAGCCTTGTAAAGATACCCAACATCCTTTCATCAGCCATTCAGAGGAGAGTTATTGAAATCATCTAATATCAAGCTGGGTTTCCATGCTTGTTTGCAATGACTGGCTCCTCTGGGTTTCAGAGGATGAAAAATGCTCAGATTCATCGTGGAACTACAGTTTGCAGAGTGATGTGTAGCTAAACTGGTTGAGATTACAATGTACATGACGATCTGAGGACTTAATGATCTGAGTAAACAGTAATGATTAATGTTTGGATGAAAGGAATACCAGCATGAAGCGATAATTTAAATACGGCACAGTATGAACAATATGCTACATAACACTGCATGCTGTAGCGATGTGATTTATATATCAACTGGTTAAATGATCTCATTTTTAGGACAAATATCTATAATTACGTAATTGCATAAGATCAAGCAAAGCAAAATTATAGTTCTAGTCAAAAGCATGACCGATACAAATATTGCAAATCCTTCAAATCAAGTCTTTTCTTTTTTTATATAATAAAAATGCAGCTAATTCACCATGACTGGGTCTAAATCTAAACCCAGCTGTAGGTTTAGATTTAAACCTGACATTAGTCCCATACAAGTCTAAACTCTCTAAATTTTAAGCACAATCAATTTCTGTCTATGCTGAAAGTAGAACAAAAAACATCCTTCTGACCAAATCTGACCAAAGTCCATTAAAATTATTTCTAAATTTAATGAAGTTCAATAAAATTCCAGCTAAACAGACTGAAGTCCAAAATAATGGGATTTAAACTGTAGATCAAAAATGTAAAATAACGAATGTACATTTTAACCCCAGCATGGTAAAATAACCATGCAACTCCTCTGCTGCCTTCTCCTCGCTTACTTCCTCAGTCTCAAAACTCTCACGCTGGTCTACAAAGCCAAGACTGGACCAGCCAGCCCTTCCGTACTTGATGGCGATGGTCAAAAGCCGATCAGCACCAAGAGCCCTTCCAGCTTCAAGTACGGCTCGGCTCGACCCGCCATCCTTTAAGATCCACGGAAGACGAGCGTCCAGACTTTTTACTGTCCTGCACCGAAGTGGTGGAACAAACTTCCCCTGGGTGTCCGAACAGCAGTGTCCAACGCTCACTGTCCTCAAACCCAGACTGAAGACCTTCCTCTTCTGAGAGGACTTGGTATGCAGAGAGTAGAGTGTGTAGAGGAGTGTGTCTCCAGACTGACTTCTGTATTTGGTAGAGTCTAAGATTAGAGGATTTTTTGGATCCTAGCTGATACAAACTAGCACTGAGTCGCTCTGGAGAAGAGGCTTTGTTAAAGGCCTTGAATGTAAATGTAAATGATAAATATTTGAGAAATAATATGAGAACCCAACCAAACCTGACATAAAGGTTGGGCCCTATGAGGTTCAGACAAAGATTTTCAGGCTCTACTGTGGACAAGGGGGCTGTGGTTTCGCCTGGTGCAGTAGTGCCCTCTCTCTCGCTCTCTCTCAGGTAGATGCCTGGACCTCTCTGACTCATCATCAGACTAATGTGCTCATATAAGCTCTGACACAGCGCCCCCGCCAGCAATCTACCTCTACACTCCTACAAATAGCTCTTCTGTCTCTCTCTGTCTCTATTTCTATCTATTTTCCTGCTCTTCTGCATTTGTTCTCTTTGCCACACTCCTCTCTTTTTCTGTTTGGTAGACTACTCCTCTCTTAACTGCTGCCTTAAAAATAAACCACCCATCTTCTTCACCTTCCCTACAAGTGCAGCATCTTCTTCCGTTTAAGCTCTGAAGAACTGTGGGTGGATCACACCTTCCTCAGTGTCGCAACTACACACTTTTGTGACTATTTTAAGCTCCACCCCCACAAATATGTTATTTTATTGCTACTGCTTTAAAATTGAACAGAAGGCTGGAAAATCCTATTCAACCCTAATGAAAGACTGTAGCTCCTCCTCCTCAGTGTATATCACAATACCTACATTTAGAGCGTTATTAATATTCACCCTAATGAGAGACTGTAGCTCCGCCTCCTCAGTGTATATCACAATACCTACATTTAGAGGGTTATTAATATTCACCCTAATGAGAGACTGTAGCTCCGTCTCCTCAGTGTATATCACAATTCCTACATTTAGAGCGTTATTAATATTCACCCTAATGAGAGACTGTAGCTCCGCCTCCTCAGTGTATATCACAATACCTACATTTAGAGCGTTATTAATATTCACCCTAATGAGAGACTGTAGCTCCACCTCCTCAGTGTATATCACAATACCTACATTTAGAGCGTTATTAATATTCACCCTAATGAGAGACTGTAGCTCCACCTCCTCAGTGTTCTGCGTGTGTTTATTCTGTTGGTATGATGTAAGTACAGTGAGGAGCACTGAAAGCTCTACTAGTCCCAGAATATCTCCTCCACAGTGAAGAAGGCATATCAGTGCCTGTACTTCTTAAGGAGCCTGAAGAGAGTTAGCCTGCACTCACTCATCCTCAGCTCTCTCTACAGAAGCACCATAAAGAGCATCCTGACCTCCAGCACTGTAGTCTGGTATAGAGACTGCACCGCCTCAAAGCACTGCAGCAGTGGTGGATACTGCCCAGTTCATCAATGGGTCAAGCTTCCTGGCCACCTAGGACATCCACTCAGCGATGTATAAGGAAGGCCTGCAGCATCAGGAAGGATGTCTCTTATCCTTCACTCAGACTGTTAACACCCCTCCAGTCTGGAGGAAGAGCACAGAGGATCCGGGCCAGGTCCTCTAGACTCATGAATAGTTTCTTCCCGCAGGCGGTCAGACTGCTGAACAGATCTGCCTGATGTAGCTTAAAACTGCTACCTCACAGGATTCTTTAATGTCATCTGTTGCACTATTCTGACCACTCTCAGACACTTTACCTTTGGACATTTTAGACACTTATAAAAATAAAACATAATTTGTAAAATATTCTCAATAGAAATGCAATTTCCCCACATTTATTAATCCGTCAAATGTGCAGAATCAGAAGCAGGAGCAGAAGATCAGCTGCAGATGATTAGAACATGGTTGGAGGGGATTATTCTGGAGGAGTCTGGAGTCTGATTTAAACCTCAGACGTTTAGTCTGGTCTGATCTTGATTGACGGTTGAAGTGAGGGGTGAAGAAGATCACCATGGCCAGATCCACAGAGCTCTCTGAGGCCTTCAGAAAGAAGGGTGGAGATGCAGAGGAGTCTCAGAACAGTCAGGAATGTCCTGCGATGTGACTACGGCGCATGCCCACATTGGGGTGGTGTTGGGCAGTAAGTGGTCTATATGGGCTACATGTAGTGGGGGTCTGTGCTGGGCAGTGAGTGGTCTGTATGGGCTACATGTAGTGGGGGTCTGTTCTGATTAGTGAGTGGTCTGTATGGGCTGCATGTAGTGGCGGTCTGTGCTGGACAGTGAGTGGACTGTATGGGCTACATGTAGTGGGGGTCTGTGCTGGACAGTGAGTGGTCTGTATGGGCTACATGTAGTGGGAGTCTGTGTTGGGCAGTGAGTGGTCTGTATGGGCTACATGTAGTGAGGGTCTGTGTTGGGCAGTGAGTGGTCTGTATGGGCTACATGTAGTGGGTGTCTGTGCTGGGCAGTGAGTGGTCTGTATGGGCTACATGTAGTGGGGGTCTGTGCTGGGCAGTGAGTGGTCTGTATGGGCTACATGTAGTGGGAGTCTGTGCTGGGCAGTGAGTGGTCTGTATGGGCTACATGTAGTGGGGGTCTGTGCTGGGCAGTGAGTGGTCTGTATGGGCTACATGTAGTGGGAGTCTGTGCTGTGAGGCAGTGAGTTGTCTGTATATTTGTCTGTCTGCCTGTATATTTACTGAAATCATGAGATGCAGAAGAAGCAGAAAGGTACTCTGAGGTGGAGCTAGAGCCTCTCTTTAGAGCTGAATTAATTTTTCGTGGTCTTCTGTACTCATAAACAATCACATTTGTGGGCGGAGCCTTAATGCATCTGCTGTAGTTACTGAATAATAAGCCTTTAAATTAATAACTGGGCAATAACCCTGTAGTTAACAGTGGTTACGCTTCCTCAGGGAGCTGTGAGAGTTTGGACAGTGGCGGCCGGGGTCCGGGTTGGGGTCCAGAGCTGTGACCTCTGGCAGGCTGTGCCGTGTGTGTGTGTGGAGACGCCTCCCTGATGATCTGGCCGAGGGTCTGAAGCTCCAGCTGAAGCTCCGGCTGGGCCTGCGAGGCTTGGCACTGTGAGCGGCCACAGTGACCTTGCTGAGCTCTCTAATGGAGAAGCTGGCGCCGGTCCACTGTTCTGAGCCACAGCACTGAGACCGAATCCCAATCAGAGCCCACCTCCCCTGAACCCTCACATACCACAACACACATACACACACTCATTGTCACCAGCAAGTGCAGCTGATAAAAGCATTCCTCCGCTGCAGGGGACGATGAGTCAGGACATTGCTACTGCCTCCCGTAACCGGATGAAGGAGTGTGTGTGTGTGTGTGTGTGTGTGTGTCTGCTGGTCCAACTCTGTGCTCACCATCAGTAATAACATACCCACCAGTTGAGCCCAAAAAGCAGGGATACGTACAGAACTTTTAAGAGACTGAGGAACAAATCCCAGGCCTTATCCTATGATCAATTATACACTGATCAGCCATAACATTAGTACCACCTGTCTAATATTGAGGAAGTCCCCTACCTTCCCCCAAAATAGCTCTGCCCCATCAAGGCATGGACTCCACAAGACCTCTGAAGCTGTCCTGCTGTGGTACCTGTCTCCAAGACTAGCAGCAGATACTTTCAGTCCTGTAAGTTGTGAGGTTGGACCTCCATGAGCATCAGTGAGCTTTTAATGCCCATGACCCTGTCGCTGGTTCTGCGGTTGTCCTTCCATGGTTCATTTTGACCATTTGACCCATGACTTTTGGCAAGACCTGTCTGATGTTTTGGAGATGTTCTGACCCAGTCAACACCTTCATGAACTGACTGTTCACTCGCTGCCTAATACTGTAGTGTCACTGTGGATAAAGATAATCAATGTTTTCACCTTGTCAGTGCTACTAATGTTATGGCTGATCAGTGGATTGATCAGTGATTGAAGCATTTGTTTTGAGATTATTATTAGTTCATTTTTAACAAAACTGACTGAGAAAACAATCCTACTTCTTCAGCTCCCAACAGTGCTGACTCTAGTCACCCAGAATTATTATTATTATTTTATTATTTTTTAATAATAATAATAAAAATGCATTTAATTTCAGTTTAAACATGATAAGTTATAGATAGATCAATAGATTCATGGATGGATGTGCAGTGTATGCACTGTACAGTATTGCAGTGTATTAGTCAATGCTTGGAATAAGTGAATCTAGGGTATTTGGTATAGGGGCAGTTCTGACCTATTAAAAACTAGGCAATGGCAGTTTTCTGAATAATGACATTGTGGCGTTTCATTTTTTTTTATTTATTTAATTTAATTTAACAAAAATATCTACACAGCACACCTGATATTTCCTATTAAGTCCCTTAGCAAGTTGTACCGTCACCAGGCACTTCTGGTAGCCGTATCAAGCTTTTGGCAAAACTTGGATATTGGACAGCTCCTCTCTGCAGAATTGGTTAAATTGAGTTAAATTTGCTAAACGTGATGATTTTCCTGTACAAACAAAGACTTTTAAGCACCGTCCACATTTTGTTTTTATTGTGGTCATGGCTATGGGAAGGTCAGACCATTTTAAAAGCTTAAATGTTAGCCAGCTTTATCCATTCTACAAAAAAATCATTGTTTGGGGTTACTGCCCACCCCACATCCAACTGTGTCCAGGTTTTAATGGTCAAGCTGATGATTTGAGTTATGTTGAGGAATTCTGAGGCAGCCCTGCTCCTTCATTATTCCATCCACATGGTGTAAAGTACCAGTAATGACTCTAATTAGTGCAGTATGTGAGTTCCTCATATTCAGGACAACACCACATGAGCATTTATCAGCAGCTCCTGTACACAGAGTGCAAAAAATATCAGGACTAAATTTAAAAAGATGAAAAAAGAGAAATTGTTGCGTCCTGATTTGCAGATTAAGCACATTTCAGAAAATAAGATGTGAACATTGAGCTAGAGTTTTTTTTTAATGTCTGTTTGAGCCAGGAAAAGATAATGAGTCATTTCACAAGCAGCAGATGCTGGCAAGGCTTTTGGCTGGGCATTGTGTGTCTGTGTGTGTGTGTGTGTGTGTGTGTGTGTGTGTGTGTGTGTGTGTGTGGTATCAATGCCCTTCTCCGTACCAGAAATAAAATGTGTCAATTGAGGGATGATCCAACAGTGAGAGCCCAGGCTTTCAGGAGGCAATCTGGTCCAAGAGCTTCAGGTGGAATAGCATGAAAATATGAAAATATAATATACAGATTTTCTTAATAATAATAATAATTATTATTATTATTATTATTATTATTATTATTATTAATTTTTTTTAATTAAAAAAGTGTCTTTAGTGTGGGCATCTGTAATGAATGCATTCAGCTACTTTAAGTGCACACACACACACACACACACACACACACACACAGCATGTCCCAATACTTTTGTCAATAGACGTGGGTGCTACCCACCCTAGCGAGAGCAAGGCCAGTTGTGCTCTCTCTGGGCCCCGGCTGCTGATGGCTAGCAGCGTGATCAGGATTTGAACGAGCGATCCTCTGATCACAGTGACAGCACCTTAGTCCCCTGGACCACCCCGGGCATACCTATAATATACTGATTTATGCAAAAATGTTGGCACCCCTGATGACCCTGTAATGATGTTTTAGAGTAGATTAGTACTCTACTAGTCTCTCTACCCTTATTAATCCACAACACATGTTTTTTTATTACATAATAAAAAGGTATCATGTACAAGGTTACAGTCTATTTTAAATTTTTTTAATGCGTTAAAAAAATTAAAAATAAAAAATATTAAAAACTATTACTATTTACTAAAACAGTATATATGTATATTCCCTTCAAATGTTTGTGGGCACCTGTAATGAATGCATTCAGCTACTTTAAGCTGCACACATTGCTGACACAGTTGTGCAAATGCACACAGACACACACAGCAGGATCAACTCTTATTAATACCCTTGATTTCAGAAGAAACAATAAGCAGGCATCCCAATACTTTTGTCAAAAGACGTGGGTGCAGTTTATTTGTTAGAGAGTTAGAGTAGTATTATGAATATTAAAAAGCAAAGAAAGCTAGATGCTGAAGTTAAAGCCCCATCTTTCCAGATTCACATCGAAATATTTAATAAGCTTCACAGTCATTGTTTTTGTTCCCACTAATGACAGATTTAGAATCAGTTATACACTCAAAATGAGGATATCAGATCATCTTATAATATAATATACCAATGTTCATTTTATTATTATTATTATTATTATTATTATTATTATTAGTGTATTATTATACACTAGTAAAGGGTGAGACCAACACACGCCCCCTCTGACACATGCTCAGCCAGCCACACCTCTTTTTCGAACTGCCGCTGATGCGACGTCACCAGGCAACCAATCAACGTGCCCTAAGGGAAGCGCCGTAGACCCGGCTCTGATGCACCGGCTAGCAGATGCCAGTGCCAGCCTTCATCAAGCGTTTGGCAAACCTTGGATATCGGACAGCTCCCCTCTGCAGAACTGGTAGAGTTAAATTTACTTAACGTGATATCAGACACTATTTTACTCTGAAAGACATCAACTTTGCAGTGAACCGTTAAAGTTCCTCAGATCTGTACATCTGAACCAAGACCCGTTTAGTGGGTCTTGTTAATGTTTTAAGTGTACTGGAGGGCAGGAAAATGACTTCACACACTTCCTTTAGTCGGCTGCACTCAATAGCAAAGTTTTAAGAAGATCAGTTGATTATTGGAAAGGCTGCTCAGAGAGGTTCCTGGACTATTTGTCCAGACATTAATGCACCCTTCACATCTTTGTATTGATATGCTGACACCAGAAGGGCAGACATGTTTGTTTGGAGGCTTAATTATAATCAATGGCCTGCTGAGGCTTTCTGTTTTACTCAGGTTTAGACCTTCAGAGGAAAGATTAAAATTCTTATGTTGGCCAACAGCCATATCATCTTAAATATACTCAATATTAACCAATCAATCACCTAATTAAAACTACTGACAGGTGAAGTGATCATCATTGACCATTGGATCAGCAGTCAGTTCTTGAAGGTGATGAAGATGCTGAAGCAGGAAAAATGGACAAGCGTAAGAATCTGAGACACTTTGACAAGAACCAAACTGTGATGTTCTAGAAGATGACTGGGTCAGAACATCTCCACCAAAACATCAGGCAGGTCTTGTGGGGTGTTCCCAGTATGCAGTGGTCAGTACCTACCAAAAGTGCTCCAAGGAAAGATAACCAGTGAACTGGCGACAGGGTCATGGGCGCCCAAGACTCAGTCATGCTCATGGAGGTCCCACCCACCTCACAACTTACAGGACATAAAGGATCTGGTCTTGTGCCATATACCACAGGAGGACACCTCCAGAGGTCTTGTGGAACTCATGCCAAGGGGTACACAGTATTAGGCAGGTGGTTTTAATGTTGTGGCTGATTTGGATATTTGATATTGTTCATGATTAGATTGTTGTAAGATTATGTCTACATTTTATTTTAGACTGCTGGGTAATTTTGACTGTTTAAAACATCACTGCTAAAACTATTTAAACATCCAGAAATATGCTGAAAACATTCTTCAGTAATGTATTTATGAGGAATACTAGATCGAATGTTATGGAAACTCATGAATCTGGAATCTTGGACCTTGGCAGCATCCTTAAAATGTCTAAATAGTAAAGACACACAAAAGATGAAAATAAAAGTTGGAACTGGATCTAAAATACTGTCTGGGCAACATATGAGGTAAGAATATCAGGAATTCTATTTTTTATAAGATATTGCTAAAAGTGCCCTGATACCCTGTACATGCTTCAGATAACCAGTCGTTCAGTGTAGTCAGATTTAAAAGGTCATCATTACCAAAAACAAAGGTTTTATGGTTACTATCTTTGTAAAATGTAATTGCCTCTCATTTCTAGTACTACCATATCTGTCAGTGCAGCTTGTTACAGTTTGATCATCTCTTTGTCCATGTCAGCCCCTTGGCATCACGCCCTCCCTCGGGGCAATGCTGAGCCGCCTCCCACAGGCTCATACGAGGACTTTTGTTTTGTGTTTCCGTTAATGTTCTAAATCACAGACTCGGTTCATGTTCATTTACGTTATGTGTGTTCGGTTCAGTGATTCAGGTTTGTCATGTCTTGTTTAGTTAATGTGATGCACCTGGGGCTGGGGGTACCTAAGGGTCTTCCACGCTAGACTTGACACCGAGAATTAAAAGGATTAGTAGGTTTACGTCTAGGGACCTTGAGGTTGCCCGAGAGCTTCCTTTCCATGTCCTCTTAGCGTCTTCTCGGAAGGTCAAGCTTCTAACGAGGTTCGCTCGTTGTTCAAGGGAGAGTATCCTTCTGCTCTCAATCTGGCTATACCACTCATGGTCATGCGTCGGTACCAGGTCATTGGTACCGGAATTGCCGTTTGGGTTCTGCAGCTGGTCCCCCAGCTCTTGTTTCCCCGTCTCCTAGTTTCCCCAGCGCCTGACGAGTGCAGCCTTGGTTCTCCAGTGTTTTCCCCAGGCTCTGCCTGCTGGTTTACGCTTCCTGATCCTTCCCGTTCGTTTGCTACTTCCTAGCCCAGCTCCCGGAGTCCCACCAGCCTCAGGTTCATCCCTCTGTGTCTGGCCTAACCCACCATGACAGTCCACTGTTATATGCACTACAATGTACTTAGAGAAATTATTTCAGATTACTGCATTAAAATACTTTTTAACTTTCCGATTCTTAGCTCTTGTATTTGAGTTCAGTAATGCTGTAAAAAATATATATGCAGACCCAGTCTGAGACTGCATCATCTACAATTTCACAGTGTTTAAACACAACTGAAGAGCTCTAATGTTTCTCTGATGACCAGAATTTATATTGTGGTGGTAAAAATGCAAAGTTTTTCAAAGTTGTAAAAAGTCAATGGTTTTATTATCCGCAGTATTCTCATTAATTAAAATCTAATTCTAAATTACCAATTGCCAAATAAAACTATTTATTTATTTATTTTTTTTACAAGTGTACTGTTGTTTTTGAGCTGTGGGTTATCTCTGCAGTGCGGTGGCACATGCTTTGCAACCAGCTGCCAAATTGAAATCATGTAAATTGAAACTGCCATTGTTTTTCAGTGATTGTAAGAAAATGCAGCTGGTGGTTTTAAATTATGTCAAAAAGTGAAAAATGACGAATAGAGAAACAATGTTGTGTTTGACAGCAATGAAATGCAAAAATAGTGGATTTTTTTCTCCAGCAGTGGTTTAATTTTGTGGTTAATGCGACGACATAACCTAGAAAAACTGCTAAGAGGCAGAGTATTTTATTTTTTGCCTAATTGAGAAGAAATATGAGCAACAATGTGCCAAATTAGTCGCTCTAATTAGGCAAAGGAGAACAGAGCAATCACTTTACTGTTTTTAAAGTCTACACGTCTGCGATAGGAAAAACATTAAAAAAGCCCAGTGGATTCAATCGAAGTCTAATTCGACGACACAGAGGAGCAACAAGCAGAGAAAGATTCATGCAACAGAATTAAAGGTTAATGAAAGCTTTCCAATTAGCGTTTTGTTCATTCCCTTCTTTAGAGAGGAATAGAAATGAAGAGAGAGAGAGAGAGAGAGAGAGAGACAGATGTAATAAAACACATCTCTGTGCAGAATTCACTTTCCAGGAATTTGATCCCTGTAAGAAACAAAACACGGATTAAGAATACCATATAATTGGCTGTGAAATTAAAGGCAATTACATCCTTTACATTGGTTTATACTAAATGAATGACCTCAGTTGTAATGTAGCAAGTTGTGGTCAGACGTTCACAGACACTTATAATGGACATGAATGGCATGGCAATACTGGACGTTTAATGATTTTTTTAGTCTGTTCCTTTCTACTGAAAACTGACTGGCATCAATTATACTGTTCATCTGTGCAATAATAATAGTACTGTAATTCAATGTAATATGGGTGCAATAATTTTGCATATTTATTGTCAGGTATTACCACCATGCCCCTTTACTATATTCATATCATATTTAGATATATGTACATATTTTAAATTGTTTTCTACATTTTCTCTCTCTTTGTCCTAAATGTATTTTATTTATGTTATGTTTATTCATATTGTTTATTTTATAGATAGTGTTTATTATTATTATATTGGTAGTGTTTATTTATAGATTGTTTATTTTATAGAGTGTTTATTTATACATTGTTTGTTTTCGCGATGTTCATCGTTTGTTTTATGGATTGTTTATTTATAGTGTTTATTTTAGAGATTGTTTATTTTATAGTTTATTTTATATATAGTGTTATTTGATATAGTTTTTATTTATACATTGTTTATATATTTTTTTTATTTCATAGAGCATTTCTTTATAGAGTGTTTATTTATACAGTTTTTATTTTTACATGAACAGTTGCGACTAAAACAACTACAATTTCCCTTCTGGGATTAATAAAGTACTTCTGATTCTGAGTCTTATTCTGATCATTTTTAATAGGTGGGTCATTTTAGAATTGGGTGTATATTTTAGATACAATTTGTACACAAAATATAAAACAAATAACACCCAGCCCAAATATCATTGACTGTCTTTGTCTACTGATTTATACATTTAACTTGAATTTTACATTAAATTATAACATTTGAATTTTTCCTTAATTTACTCTATTACCTGTTATGAAGCCAGTTGCATATAACATTATTTTCTGTAGAAAATGTAATTTTAGTAATTAACCTGTAATTCTCCTGACACTGTGGACGTAAGGACTGACATGTGAAACATGTGAAACCACTATTTTTTTAAACTGCCGCCGACACAGCGTCACTGGGCACCCAACCAACACGCTTGGAGGAAAGTGCTGGGTACTCAGCTCTGAACCATTGGCTAGCAGATGCCCGTGCCAGCCAGCATCACACTGAAGTGATGTGGTGAGAGAGAGGGAGAGCCACTTAACCACCAGTGAGAGTATGGTCAACTGTGCTCTCTCAGGCTCTGGCTGCTGATGGCAGGCAGAATGAACTGGGGTTCAAACGAGCGATATCGGGTCACTGCTGGACCACTCAGAGCCCAGTCTGATTTTTTTTTGGTCTAGTGAGAGAGTGTCAAATCTGTCAAAGCTACGTATAGAGGACTTTAATGGTGAATATCAAACAAAGTTTATTTAGACAGTTTATCTGACTCTGGTCTGTATTGATGTGCCTGAAGGCAAGAATTCAGGCTTTCTGTTTTTGGCTACATTCAGGAAAAGTGGTCAAAACTACAGCATGAGAGTCGCCTAAACAGACCTAAATGATACATGCTTTAAATTCTACACGGTTTACTCGGTTTTAAATAAGAAGGGTTTAATTTTGAACACCAGCTGGAGTCCTGGACGAGTTTACAGAGAGACTCATGTGGAGAAACAGTGAGGTTCTAGATTACAGCTGGCAAAGTGGAATACTTCTGCAGTGCTCCCGCAAGCCAAAGAACAAATTGAATAAATGTGTATACAGCAAACTGGGGACACCCCAAAAGACCTGTAATTCACTTCTCCTGTATTCACTTCTCCTATTTGGTTTTAATGTTTTGGCTGATTGGTGCATATATATATATATATATATATATATATATATATATATATATATATATATATATATATATATATATATATGCACATGTAAAGTAACGTAACTAAAGTAATAATTTAATTATAGTAAAAAAGGTGTAGGTTTAGGCCACGCCCACTCTCATTATCCGTATATATATATAACAGTTAGCAGGAAACAGGATAGCAGGATACATTAGCATGAAACAGTGAGGTTCTAGATTACAGCCAGCAAAGTGGAATACTTCTGCATTCTGGTAAAATACAGAAAATTAGTGATAAAATTGTCCTAACAATGTCCCTGGTTAGAAGTGTTAAAAGAGCTTAAACAGATGCATTTCATATAAAAACTGTGAATCAGTAGTAGCATCAAAGAAAATCAATTATAGAAATTGGTTACTGGTTACTGTACATTATTTAATGCATTGTGATGCAATTGCAATAGAAGGATATATAGACAATTAAAAAATCAACACTGATCTCTCTATTATAATGTGATGTACTGACATTGTAATATAATTGAATGTTATTACAATTGCTATTGCAATTTTTTAGTTTAATGTAGTTATTTCATCATGGCTTTAATTTAATACACTAAGTATATTACACTATGCAATTATAAGTGTAATCGTATTGGGCTGTATCTTCTGCACAGTAATTATTGTTATCAACTGATTTGCTACTGAAACAAATTGAAAGTACCTTGCTAACATTAAACAGATCAATCCACTGAGAGCCAGCAGACGAGGAAAATGAGTTTCCTGGCATATAAATAGAGTCATTAAATCAGTGTTGTAGAATCACAAAGACATATAATATTCACATAGTAAAGCACTGAATCTTCACCACTGTGCTTTGATATATTATTTACTGTCTGACGATGATGTGGCTGCCACCGCAGTAAATGAGAGTGATTGATAACCCAGATTGGAATAGAGTCCGATAATGAGATTCGTTAGGAGGATAGTGAATGTGCCAGGGCATAATTTGTGCACAGGTCAAGACATGACAGATATGAAATGCTTGTAAGGATAGAATTACAAGTACAGTCCTCTAGTTTACAGCGTACATGTAGATTCCCTGATAATGAAACTAGTAATGGACTATATATATATATGTGTGTGTGTGTGTGTGTGTGTGTGTGTGTGTATGTGTGTGTGTGTGTGTGTGTGTGTGTGTGTGTGTGTTACCAATGTTATTGCAATGGATATACCAATAAAGTAGTTAGTATTGTAACATAACTTTGATAAAACATAATAAGAATATTATTATAAGAGTATTTTATATGTAACTGTGTTGGCCTATATCCTCTGCACAGTATTTATTGTTTCCAACTGAACTGATATATAAACCAATGAGCCATAATGAGCACCACCTGCCTAATATTGAGTAGGTCCCCCTTTTACCACTACAACAGATCTGACCATTCAAAGCCTAAACTCCACAAAACCTCTGAAGGCATCCTGTGGTATCTAGCATCAAGACTAACGTTAGCAGAAGATCCGTTAAGTCCTGAGGTAAGTTGTGAGGTGGGACCTCCATGAGCATCAATTAGCCTTAGAGAATTAGACCCTGCTGCCAGTTTACCAGATGTCCTTGCTTGGAGCACTTTTGTTAGGTACGAACCACAGCATACTGGAGACACCCCACAAGACCTGTTTTTCACATGTCATGTGTTTGGTTTTAATGTTTTGGCTGATTGGTGCAGATATATATGCACTTGAATGTAAAGCAACTAAAGTAAAAACTTAAAAACTTAAAAAATTATATTAAAAAATGATTCATTATTTAGAATAGAAAGCATTGGAATTCCCATCAAACATTCAAATCATGGACTCAACACACAGCAAGGTTCATTAAAACTTAATCTGTGTTTTTCTTCTCAGGACAATGATAGCAATCATATATGAAGCTCCCCTGATTGATGTAGTTTGATTGTTATGTGCCCATGCACAAAAAGAAATGACGTATCGCGAGTCTGTGAGTTGGAGATGCCAGTTGAGGATTTGCGGACGGTAAGCGTGACGGGATTACGAGGGCTAAGTCTCGCTGACAAAGACACTTGACGAGATCAGGACTCCAGAGAGCCCTCAGAGGAGCTTTGTCTAGCTTAATTATAATCTAGTGAACTTTCAGAGGAAGTCTATGTGTAAAAGTTGAAGCCCGAATGCTTGTAGGCTGTCTTTAAAAGTTGGCATTAAGAAAAACAGAGAGAATGGGCCTTTTTCATGCTGACCCATGCATTCGGTTAGCTGGGTGTCCAATCAACTATCAGTAACAATGGGCCTTATTTATCCAGCATTCTTAAGAAAGAAATGTTCCTTATATCCACTTATGCAGTTTTCATGAAGATTCTGAAAATGACCAGTGTTTTCTGATTACGGATTTGTTCAGTTCTTGTGTTGAAAAAAAAAAAAAAAAGTAAAAAACGTCCAAACTGTCCAAAAGTATCCAGACACCCTATTTGAGTTTTCGTGAGCTCTGCAGAAAAGCACTGACCAATAAAATGGGATGCATTGGAACAGCCACACAAGGTCATTCTGCAGAATGTGGAGCTACTGATACTGTATCACAATGTAAAGACATTTATAATTATGTGTATCAAGTATGTGGAGAATATGGGCTTTTAAAGGGCTTTAAAAAATAGAGATTAATTCTCTCAGATTTGTTGGAATTTTTTGTTGAATCCCCCCCCTGAATTTTTTCCTCAATTTGGTTCTGCCAATTAACCCACCCGATCCTAGTTCCCCCTGAGCACTAGCAATGCTCCCGGCACTAGGAGGGTAAGGTCTTAACACATGCCTCATCTGATACATGCAAAGCCAGCCAACTGATACGCTTGGAGGCGCATGGCTTGAGATTCAAACTCTCAACCTCTAGACCATAGTGCTAGTGCTAAGCCACTCAGATCCCTCAGTATAAGAGATGTAATATATTTTATAATATATTTTCATACACTATACCTTAAGGGCTCCCCCTACAGTTGGGAAATTTAATTAATGTAATTATATTATTTTACTCCACTGCAGTAAATACAAATCATGCTTTGGGGGCCCCACATGGACAACTGTACACATACATTTCTGGGCAAACTGAGAGCTCCTGAGGTGGAGGAGCTTGTGGACTAAGGTGGTAGAGTAATACTACAGGATTTTACACTAATATGACTCTATGGGTTACGCAGCGTTACACAGCAGTTGTGGAGAGAGGTTCTCCTCCACCACCAAAGCTCTATAGTGCAGTAGCAGCAGCATTCCGGCCCGGAGTGGGAATGACGGAGACGCCCTTCTCCCCCTGTTCCGGTCAGTGGAGAATCAGCATGATCCTGAAGCTGAATTTTAGGGTAGAAATGCTAAGTGGTGTTGCTTTAAGAATGTTAAGTCATTCTCCTGTAAAGTCACCAATGAAATCTGGATACTAGGCCTGATATTGATACTGGGTATTGGATCGAAAAAAGAAACTCAGCAGTATCACCCCTGCTCGGTCAACACAGCTCAGGAATTCAGAGCAAAAGCAGTTGCATCAGCAGAAGTGACAGGGTAATGTGAGGTTAGCAGGCAGACACAGGCAGTCAAAAACAGAGCGAGTGGACAGGCTTTCAAAAGTTAGCTGACAGATCCTATTTTGTCTCCCTTTCTTTCTTTCCCCTTCTTTCTCTTTTTGTCTGTTGATCAGGTCGCTTTTGACTTTGATGTCCCATCATCGCCTCCCTCGGGCCCTCTGCTCTCACACCTCCGCCGCCTCTGAGGAGAGTGCGAGCTGAAGAGATGGGGAGAGACAGCTTTACCTGCCCAAAGACAGTCCACTCTAGACTGCAGCGTACTTCCAAGGGCCTTCCTGTCAAACTGAAGCAATGTTTGCTTTTAACCCCTAAATCCCAGAAAAAGCTGCCTTCTGATCTACTCCTCACCTTTAATATTTTTACATGTAAGGGACGTGATCAGACAAAGCTGAACATTTACAGGCTTTTATTTTGTTTACGTCGCAAATTACATTTTTTTCAGCTGGTAAACTCATGATCAGCAACATACTCAACACTTCAGTGGCCTTTTACTGATTACAGTATAGACAATATGTCAGTTCTCCATCCATTGAAAGGTTCATTATGGAACTAAAAGTGATTCTTAAGCAGATCCTCCACCCTGGTTAGCTCCAACCTTACCAAACTAACTGACTAACACACCTGATCCAGCTAATAAAGGCCTTCAAGGCCAATCTGAATATCAGAGCCAGGTGTGTTTAATCTCAACTCTCTAGGGTGAAAGATCTCCACAACCAGAATTGGGAAATTCTGTTCTGCAACATCTCTCCAAAGAGCTCTAAGAAGTGTTTTGAGGTTTAAAGTGGTGTAAAGTTTGTTTTTGTTCATCTATTAATTTGATTTTAATTTTGAGGTCCCCTCTACCTGCGTCAGACCAGCTGCCACCTACCAGTCCGACCAGCAGGCCCCCCTCCCACCACCACCCATACCAGACCAGCAGCACACCCTCCTACCACTGCTACCTGTTTAATTACCATGTTCAAACCTAAATGGACTCTTAACTATCTGCACTATTAATATAACCTCTATTAACTATCTACACCATGATTATTATATTATGATTATGATCAGAGCAGTTCAACAGTTTAGATGGTTTGGTAATGGTTTCTTCCTCCAGCTCTGAGGGAGGTTCTCCTTGCCACTGTCGTCGTTGGGGCTCACTGGGGGTCTTTCATCCTTCATGTCTTCTTATGTTATTTCTTTTTTTGTCTTTTACTAATTTATTACTAATTATGTAAAGCTGCTTTGTGACGACAACAGTTGTAAAAAGCTACACAAATAAATTTGGCTTGACTTGACTTATTTAAAGCATTTCTTTATAGTTAAATAAAACCTGTTAAATTGGTGGCTACCACTATTTTTAACGTCCAGCCATTCTTGTTCCAAATTGCAACACAGTTTAAAGCAAAAAGTTAGGGTTGACTCAAGGGCAAGGGCAAGGTTAGGGTTAAGCTTACATTCAATAGAAAGTCACTGACATACAACTTTTTTTTACAATTATGTTGTATCTTTATATTTTCAATCAATGAGGATCTCAGAATAACATCTGCCATGTTTTACTTCTAACAACGGCATTAGTCTTAAGGTAAACTGATAAACCAAGTAAAAACTCCAGCTCATGGTCATATTTCCTCCCTTCCTCCAACCTTCATCTGCTCTGAAGGTTAACCAGTTGTTCAACAGAGAGGATAAAACTCTAGCTTATGGTCATGTTTCCTCCAGTTCTCCAGCCTCCATTCTCTGAAGGTGGGTGTTTTCTTACAAACCTGGATGTAACTAAATGTAGAGGCAAATCATTGTGTAATTCACTATGTAATAAATATATAACTAGATCATTCAATTTGGAGAAAGCAGAATAAAACAACAACATTAGGTCTAGACTTCTAATAGTCAATAATTATGAGCAACAATTCTTTTCAGAAGCTTGAAGTGATGCACATGATCTTCTGGAACCCAGACAAAAATATTTAGATAAACTTAAACAACATTCCACATCAATGAAGATCTCAGAAACACTTCAAACCAAACGTCTGCCCAGTTCCACTCCTTACAATTTCATGTTTCATAAGAATGAACTGAAGAAGCAATTCTTTTTGCGCTGAGGATCAAAACTCCAGCTCATGGTCATGTTTCCTCCAGTTCTCCAGCCTCCATCTGCTCTGAAGGTGATGGTATTCCTCTCCGAAGGCTCGGCCAGTCCGAGTGAGCTCCCGAGAGTGAAGCCCATTCCAGGTGTGAGCCGGCTTCCCTCACAAATCAATCATTTCATTTCAGAGAGATAATTTATTGTAGGTGCGCAGGGTTACAGATCCAATCTCCAGCATGTTCTGACTGCCATGTCCAATGCTTAAACCTGTCATCAGTCTTCATCTGCCGCAATGTTGCTCTTCTGTCACTGCCATTATTGCAGCTACAGCGTGTCCCACCCGTAATGAATAATGACAGCGTACATGCAAACAGCGATGTAGCTAAATATGATAAATCACGTTGTTAGATAAATGAGCACTGATGCACACGTTTAAGTAACAATCTCGCAGGGAGTGGATGCCAGAATTATCGCTTATTTATCGCCGCCACCTGCAAAATGAACATTTACGGCGCCGTAAATCGCGGCTAGAAGCGCAAACTAATTTTGGCTATTTTGCACCCCTATCCGAGCGCAGAGATAAAGTGATTAATATGTGCAGTCAGATGCAATAAATCTCTGTTTAAATTGCCGTGATTATCCCCTTGCCCTGCGTCCAAGCTTAGAACGCTGTGAAGGTTTTCCCTCTCTTTCTTTCCCCTCATCTTTGTCGTTCGTTAATTTTCTTTTTATCTCTGATTCTCGCTCAACACGTTCCATCAATGCACCACTTATTGGAGAAAATTCAGAATGTCTTGACATCGCTCTGCATTCACAGATGAATGGGATACAAATTAAAGGCCTTTTTCGTCTGTTTTCTTTTGCGTCACTTCCAAATAATTGGGCGAATGTTCAGCCATTCTCCTGACAAATTGCAACGCAGCGCACTTTCAAAACCTTATCAAACAAAAAGCAATTAAGATTTACTGAATCATGTAATTTAATCAGTCAGAACTTAATGTGATTGAAGGGTGCAGCTTGAATTTCCTACGTTTTACTTGGTGACTAAATCAGGTTACTGTCAACCTCAAGTCACTTCAGGTTGGTCTATGTTTTCTTCAGAATCTTAGCTTTAAGGAACATCACAATCAACAGCAGAAGCAGTAGCTGTTATTAAATAAAGCTTAAAACTGCTTTTCTAATGAAAGTTCAGCCATGTTCATCTCCTCCTCTGCTGCATTCTCTTCACTGGCTTCCTGTAGCTGCTGCCCAGGTCATCAGATTCAGACCCCTGACTCTGGTCTACAAAGCCAAGACTGGACCAGCCAGCCCCTCCGTACTTGATGGCGATGGTCAGAAAAAGCCGATCTGCACCAAGAGCCCTTCCAGCTTCAAGTACGGCTCGGCTCGACCCGCCATCCTTTAAGATCCACGGAAGACGAGCGTCCAGACTTTTTACTGTCCTGCACCGAAGTGGTGGAACAAACTTCCCCTGGGTGTCCGAACAGCAGAGTCCAACGCTCACTGTCCTCAAACCCAGACTGAAGACCCTCCTCTTCTGAGAGGACTTGGGTGAAGAGTAGAGTATTATGGTCTCCATATTGTCTTGTGTTTAGTAGAGTCTAAGATTAGAGGATCTGAATTTTAGTCTATTTAAACTAGCTGAGGTTCTTCTTCAGTAAACAGTGAAGCTCTTTGGATAAGAGCGTCTGGTAAAGGCTGTGAATGTAATGTAAATGTGTCATTGGGCTATTTGTACAACCCACTTTTTTGTTACTGAGTCTAATGAAGATACTTTATGACTATACCTTCCCCTACCTCAAAAGTGCACACTGACTTTGTGGAAAAAGTAAAAGTTAAGGCTTCAGTTGTTGTTTTTTTTTCTTTTAATTAGATAAAAACATTTAGTTTTGACCCCTCAAATCAAATCAAATCAAATCAAATCAAATCAAATCACTTTTATTGCCGACACATCGACACAGGTCAGCAAAAACTTTAGGTACATAGGTTCAAACCCACACTGCATCACTGCTGTCCACTGAAAATCTCCATGGTTTATACCCTGTAGCTGCTTCTGCACACTGTGTGAATAACTCTGGATGAATGGACCAACAGAAATGCTTCAACTTACATGCAATAAGCTCTTATTTTACATTCATTCCCATTCAGAGTTAAGAACATTGTTGCTTCTCCTGTAAAGTCACATTTTTCATTGGACAGCGGCGACATACACAATAAGCAAAGCCAATCTCAACATAAAACCAGGGTTAATTGTGTATTTCTATGTATGTGATCTTATATTCTGCATTCGGTAGGTCTGCAAATCAACTAAATGGTCAGTCAGTAAGAAAAGGAAAAGGAGAAGCACTGACACCACATTTAAGGCCTGTTTCGTGGCGTACAGAAGCTAAAGAATGTCAGTAATGTGTGCCACAGCTCTGTTGCTAGCAAGACAAAGCCAGCAGCGTCGTCTCATTGGTTTTTAATCGGCAATTGTGTTCTGGCAGTCCACCTCAATTAGGCGGCTTGCTTTACAACAGTCTATAACTGAGCAGCCTCTCTTATCCAGCTAGTCATAATGTCGATTTCTGCCAAATTACAACAAATTGTCAGGAAACTTGTAAAGGATTCCCAGTGCGAGCGGAACAGCTTTGCCTGGGTTCTAATTGTGGCTCGGAAAGCCGGTGTTTGCCATTGTGTCAGCTGTGCAAAGTTTAAACTGTTGGCGAATTTCATTACCCTTCATAAGCGCAGTTTTCCCTCTGCAGTTGTCGATAGCAGGCAGTCATTTTCGCTTCTCCATTGGGCCGCATTGTCTCGTCATCAGGAAACTCAATTTCGACGTGATTACTCTGCAAATTTCTACACTGTCACTTCCTGACATGCACACACACACACACACACACACACACATTCAGAGACACACATGCAGATAATAAATATGCCTGTGCACTCACCTACCTCCCTCCAACACACACACACATACTTAAACACACACACACACACTTACACACAAAGCACTGTCTGCCTGCTCACTTTTTTGCTGAGGCCACTATCTCCTGGTCTTAGATTGTGTGTGTGATTGACAGCTCGGGGGCCTTTAATAGGGTTTGTAATAGATTCCTGATGCCTCTCATGCTCCTCTGGAGAAAACCCAGACAGCTCTGTGCTCGGCCGTCCTCGTGTCAATCCTGCCTCCTCTCAGCTCAGAAAGGCTTATCTCTGCCTCAGCCTCGACGCTGCCGCTCATAGACAGATTAGCACCCTCGTTTACAGCGCCCTGCTTTCACTGCAGCACGCCCCATACTGCTGTTCAAAGGCTTAGATTCAAGTCCCATCGCTATGGTTTCAGTCATATACGACTATTAGGATATAAAAACATGTATTTTTTTAATTGTGTCCAAATTGTTTCCCAATAAACAAGCAACTCCAGTTCCATCTACAAACCTGAAACCTTCTACAACTACACCCCACTCTCATTAGACCAGAAGGGGAGTGTGGTTGTAGTATAATCCATCAGCCTTCACCTTTTCAGTTTGTTTACACGATTTTACTCACTGCTTTAGTTTTTAATCCAAGCATCTTCATGCAGAAATACATATATAACATATATATCAATATATTCTGGCCTATATTTACTAGTATTACTTCACTGAGGCTTCTGTGCTCAATTCAATCAGAAATAAATACAAGTATTAGAATATACAGGCTAGAGGTATAGTGTGCTCCATCAGCCAGTAGTATTTATGTATGTATTTTTATATATTGGTGTATTAATACTACATGTAAATATTTACTTGCAACTCACTCACCCAGGTTGTGTTTGTGGACTCCCGTTATAATGAATCCATTTAGCTACTTTCAGTTGACCAATCGCTGATGTGCACAGATGTGCAAATGCACACACATCAGTTCTCTAGTCCTACTGCCAATATAATAGGACTCTCTGGAGCAGATCAATAAACTTCATTAACCTATGCTGCCTAATGCCAGGCATGGGCTTGTACAGGGGTATTAAGCCCCCCAGCATTGAGGAGCTGTGGAGCAGTGGAGGAATTGTGTTCTCTGGAATGATGGTGGTGGAGCTCCATCCAGTACTTTTGGGATGAGTTGGGGATGAAGAGGTAGGGTGGTGATCATCTTCCAATATCCTGACCTCACTAACGGTCTTGTTGCTAAATGCAATCAAATACTCACAGCAATGCTCCTCCGCAATCTAGTAGAAAGTCTTCTTCCCTGGGCAGGAGAGACAGTCATCGACTCTTTTTAATTTCCTTGATTTTAGACAAAATAATGAATGAGCAGGTGTCCCAATACCTCTGTCCATATAGTGTAGCTCTGGCTAGGTATGTAAAGTAAAATATATATAAAAAGAAAACAAAATAAATAACACTTGAATGATTTCTATTGGTCCATTTATAATGGAACTGTAAGTATAGGTAAAAAGACAATGTAAAGTTTATAGATTCAAATTATGTCAAAAAAAGAAATATATATATATATATATATATATATATATATATATTTAATATATATATTAAATTACTGCTATACATAGTTGGATTATTAGGACTGGAATTAATACATTATGATTATATTTCACTTATTTGACCCTACATTTAACAATCCCCTTTGACAAAAGTATATATGAGAGATATTTACAAATATTTACAATATGATTCAATATAGTACCTTTTTTTATTATTTATTAGGATATTTTACAAGAAATAATAAAATACAGTCTTACATGGTGCTTCACATGCACCTCACACCTAGCTAGTTATCTACATTTGCTAGTTTCACTAACAGGGTAAATTAGGATCCATTTTCCCCAATATTTTGTAAAATAGTTTGTAAATAATTATTTCCACTGCATAATTAATGAAAATGCATTTTCAGCTCAGACATGTTCTAAACAGATAAAAATACAGATATCCATTTGGATGCATTTTCCCCCTCTCCTCATCTACCTTTCTAATCATTATTTTGATTTCAGTACCGTCTCTCAGTCGTATAGAAGGTGTTGACAGCAGTGGAATTGTGGTCTAAAGCTGAGGCTCTTCTAAAGGCAGGTCCATAGTGGGAATAGTAGGTCATATAGTGGGAAGCCCAGTTAGTTAAGGCACATTTGAAGGGCCGGTATACCTACAAGGCAGATCCAGTGGCTTAAATATATTTTCATGGCTGTGACAAAAAAAGGAGGCCAGGTGAGGAGCACCTGAGGGAATGTGTTGCCTTGTCTTCCATGGCACAGGAAGCACCTCCTATTCACTGAGGGAATATTTCAGTGGTAGGCAAAGAGAGTCAACCTCAGGGATGGCTGTTTTTAAACCCAAGCCATTCCTCGTAAGAACCGGAGATTCATTAAAACTCCACCTTGTGCCCGAATACATTACTGACTCTTCCTCTTCTGCCTGCTCTCCTTGCTTCTGCTGATCTGGATCTCATGGCCTCAGTAAATCTACTGGCAGAGCTGACTAGCTGCTGGATCCACATGAGTACCAGATCAGCGAAATCTAGGAGAGGACATTTTAATAAAGTATTCAGACACAGGCGGCCATCAGCGGTTCTTCTAGTAGTTTGGGACCTAAAACACTGCCTCACTGAGCTCCACAATAAATCATATTTCTATACAAACAGACCCTGAACTGACCCCGAACTATTTACAGACTGCGAGACCAGATCAGTTTTACAGAGAGAATGGAAGAGAATGTTAACTACATTTAAGCTAATAGATGCAAAGAATTGGCTAACAGTGCACTAAACAATAGAAGGAGAGCGTAAGTGAGGGCAATTATGCTCTCTAGGACTATTGGCTGATAATCAAACTAGCGTTCTCCTAATGATGGGAGGGGGAAAAACAATTTGGGAGCTTAAAACCAATTAGCTTTAATAAGTTTAGAAGTTTAGAAGCTGTAAAAAGACAGCAAACTAAGCAAACATACAGCAACTGAGAACTCTACTGCACAAGTTGTAATGAGAAGACCCAGAAAGTCTCTACAGTTTGTGTTATACACTAAAAGGACAAAAGTATTGGGACACCTGCTCATTCATTGTTTCTCAGGAGTGAAATCCAGGCTATTAAAAAGAGTTTCTCCTGCTTGTGTTGGAGTAACTGTCTCTACTGTCCAGAGAAGAAGACTTTCTACTAGATTTTGGAGGAGCATTGCTGTGAGGATTTGATTGCATTCAGCAACACAATCGTTAGTTAGGTCAGGACATTGGATGATCGCCACCTGACCTCATCCCCAACTCATCCCAAACTCCCCAACACTTCCCATCCAAAAGTATTGGATGGAACAACAACTCACAGCTCAGTGCTGGGGATTAGACATGGTGCCAAAAGGTTGATGTTTATCTGGTCCTATTCAATTGGCAGTACTTCTCTACAGGGACTAGAAAGCTGCACATGCATTTGCACATCTGTATCAGCAATGGGTGCAACTCAAAGTACCTGAATGTAGCCAGTAGAAGAGGGGTGTCCACAAACATTTGGACGTATTGCGCAGTTGGAGGGTGAGCCGCACAAAACAAAGAGAAAAGAACGGCGGCTCGCTTTGCTTTGAATCTTTTGTTTATTTATGCAGTAAATGACTAGTGTTACCCTCCTCTGACACCTAATAACAGTCTAATGAAAGAGCCTCCTATAATAACAGCACTTTCACCGTCAAGGCAACTTCAGCTTGTGTCTGGAACATAGCAGGCGTGTCTGATACACAGGGCCGCAAATTAGGGCCTCTGATTCGGCTGTACAGGAAAATATTTTACCTGGATGAGTGGCTTGTTTAGGATAATCACTTTGAGGAAAATGTCATTTAAAGTTGACCCCAGCTGGCCTTCGTTAAATAGAGCACTGAATGGAAAGTGAAGACTCAATTGTGGCTCAGTGGTGGACAGCAAGCACGAGAATAGATGTTTTACGATGCACATAATGGTTTAAATTGAAGCACACACACACACACACACACACACACACAGACAAGAGTCTGAATAAGAATTCTGTAACAGTTCTTATGTATCCTGAGGCCCTTTTAATAGCAGCCATGGACTTGTAAAATCATTAATAAGTAAACTTATGAGATGCTGTCATGTAAAATGTTAAAACCCCAAAATGTAAATACAATTATAATATTTAAAAAACTCCTTACTGGAGCTATTCAGAATCAGAATCATGAACAGAATAAAAAAAAATCTTTATTGATCCCAGGAGGGAAACTGCAGTTGTTATTCATCATTCATTTAAGAATAAACACTCTATAAATAAAATAAATTTTGGACAAAGAGAGAAAAAAATTAATAACATAAATATGGAAAATTGCACCTGATGTTTTTCACACATTAACATTAAACATTAACATTAACATTAAAACCCCAAAATGTAAAAAAAAATATATATAAAATATTAAAAAAAAAAAAAACCTTAGAGGAGGTAAAGCTATTCAGAATCAGAATCATAAACAGAATCAGAAATTCTTTATTGATCCCAAGAGGGAAATTGCAGTTGTTATTCATCAAAATGTACATATATAAATTATGTGAAAATAATAAAGTGGCATGTTGGTAATAACTGTGATAATAAATATGGAAAATTATTGCACCACACATTATTATTGCACATATGAACAGTATCATTTAAGTATTGCACAGCTTAAGCATAGTATCGCACACCCTATCAGCTCCATGCTGCCTAATAATGCCAGGCGTGGGCTAGAGGGGTATAAAGCCCCCCAGCATTGAGGAGCTGTGGAGCAGTGGAGGAACTGTGGAATGATGGTGGTGGAGGAGCTCCATCCAGTACTTTTGGGATGAGTTGGGGAGTTAGGGATGAGGTGGGGCTAATAGAAAGTCTTCTTCTCT
The DNA here is from genome assembly GCF_030463535.1 of Salminus brasiliensis. Classification (NCBI taxonomy): domain Eukaryota; kingdom Metazoa; phylum Chordata; class Actinopteri; order Characiformes; family Bryconidae; genus Salminus; species Salminus brasiliensis. The sequence continues at coordinate 27,255,009 of NC_132902.1, forward strand.
GGACAGTAGAGACAGTTACTCCAACAAAAGCAGGATCAGCTCCAACTGGTTCAGCTGATCTCAACAGAAGGAGTACAGGCTGCAAGACTCCAGCCACATTCCCCTACCTCTGTAACATGATTCACATGTACGAGCTCTGAGTAAGGGCATCAGTCAAATGCTGTAAATGACTGAGGACATTTTGCATGACCTCATAGGGACTTGTGCTAGATCAACCTCCCCCATGCTTTAAGCTGAGTGGGATTGTCCAGTTGTGGGCAGAGGAGCTCCATTAGATCTGTAGTTTTGTTGCAGCCGGTTCAGACTGTTTCAGACGTCACAGACGAACTCACAGCAGCAGGAATAAAGGCTGTATATTCAGTGAACGTATGGGTGTGGAGTGGATCCGGAGCAGGGTTCTGTCCTTGTCTAGTCGAGTCGGCCTGCTGATCTTGCTGGCTCTCTGAAGTCTGTCTCAGTCCGCTCTCATTCCTCAGCCACTGTCAAGCGGAGCCAATAGTTAGTCTCATCACCATGATAGATGGCCACATTATCGCTGCATGACACCCTCCAACACCACTACCACTGTGCAGCGCTCAGAAAGGGAGGGGGGTGAAAAAGCTTGAGTCAGCTCGATTGATCCTCTGCTTTTTGGACGCTGGATACTTCGGAGATTTGACAAAGTTTTTGACAGTTTTCCTTTGTAAGGTCAGCACGTTCGAATTAATGGCCACTTCATCGCTGGAGCTCCAGCCAGAGCCCCACCTCGCACAAAACGACACAGTGTAACCCGTAACCGTCCGCCGTGACGGTGATGTTTAAAGGTCAGGTTCATCTGAGGTGATTAAAAGTTGCAGTCAATCGACCTGCCATAAGCACTGCGGAGGATTTATTGGACGAGGCGAATCACTGGGATTGATTAGCGCTGAGTACAATGTGATGTGCCAGATGCTGGAGCAGTACGGAATACAGCGCCGAATATTAATCTCAGTCACAAATACGCCGACGTTACTTTCCAGTCCAGCTGTGGGCCTCTGATGGGGGGAGCGAAGCTTTCTATGGGAGTATAATCAAAATGTAACAATGACTAATGAATAATAGAAAAGAGCAAACAACGATAAACAGAAAGCCATGCGACTGTTTATATTTCATGTTTCCATTTTTTCAGAAATGAAAGGGAAGGATCCTTTCAGCAGCATGAAAGAGACCGAACAACAAACAAAGCTGTTCAGAGAAAAAAAACAAAAAAACAAACAAACAACAAAAACAAAAACACAGAATCGATGAAAATGCAATTAATACTCTGAACAAATGCCTCGATTCCGTCAAAGGCAGCCGGTGTCAGAACTTCTGAAAGATGTCTACAACAATTAGGAAGTGAAACGCCAGGCTTCAGAGCATCAAATACGACACACACATCAGCAATCAAGCATATTTATTATGATATCATGCTTCTTTTTTTTTTTGGCTGGCATTTTAAAGCCAATTGCGTGATCCAGTGCGAATAGCTTCAGCAAAATTAGATCATAGGGATGACGCAACAGTGCTGCTGGACGAGCAACACTCCAGTGTGCCTTCGAGAAGGACACCGAGCTGCTGTCTGTAAAGGTCACTTTCAGAGATATCCCACATTTCTGCTGTACGTAAATGATCTGCTGAGCTCCACTTGTAACATTATGAAGGTTCATAACTCGTTTCTCGATGACCATTTTCAGATCTCTTTATCCCTTCAAATTAAACACACTGCTCCTGTTACTGTGACATATACAGCTCCGGGAAAAATGAAGAGACCCTACATCAGATCAGTTTCTCTGGTTTCACTGTTCATAGGCAGTGTGTTTTAGGGGAATTCATACTTGTGTTGTATTTCATAAATCATGGACAACATTTCACCTAAAATCCTAATAGAAATATTTGCTATTTAGAGCATTTATTTATTAATTTGCAAAAAACGACAACTGTTCAAAAACAACTGCTCAAATAATTCAAAGAAATAATTATAATAATTATAATGCAAAGAAGTTATTATTCAGATTTAAACACAGTGCTAATATCTGAACTTCGAGAGCATTCAGAAATCACTATGTTGAAATAATAACCTCGATTGACCAATCACAGCTCTCATGTCTCGGCCGGCTCTCCACTAGTCTTTCACATTGCTGTTGGGACTTTATGCCATTCATAGTCTGCTGATTCAGGTAATTCGGCTCTGTTTGATGAAATACCTGGAATATAATGTCTGCCATACTGGTAGAGATGCAAATTTATGAAAAAAAAGTGGTCTCCTAATTGTCTTCAGAGGTGTATATGTAAATGAGTTCTGTTCTGATTGGCTGTGCCTCATTCAAAAAACTCTGTAAAAAAAGCTGGAACACCCCTGGGAACTGCATGGGAGTTGGGCGGGGCTAAATTGAGGTTGAAAAGGTGGAGATATAAAAATGATATCTGCTCTGATTGGCTGTCTCCTTCAGGTTGCTACTTTGAATTTAGAACAATAGAACAACAATTTCAAACAATAGTAATGAGATATAGAGAGGTATTTAAACATTTGATATGCATAACAGTTAATACATTGAATGTTGAATAATTTGGCTATTGAATGTATTAAATATATGGAAATATTGAATAAATGAGTCCATACATATTCTTACAAATATGTATATAACACATTTTTTGTAAATATATGGAAATAACACAAAAAAACAAAAAAGTAAAAAACAACTATTCATATGATTGATTTCAATTTTCAAAATAACAAATAATTATATCTGTGTAAATGGTTAAACATTAAAGTGTTTATTAATACACTGTATATATAGAAAAATGTAAAAGTAATAAAACTATTCAAATGTTTTCATAATTAAGTGACCTTATTGCTATTCTGTATGATCTATTATTAGCAGTTGTAATATTTGTAGTAGCAGCAGTAATAGTAATAGTAGTAGTAGTAGTAGCAGCAGTAGTAGCAATAGTAGCAGTATTTGCAGCAGCAGGAGTAGTAGTAGTAGTAGTAGTAGTAGTAGCAGTAGTAGCAGTAGTAGTAGTAGTAGTAGTAGTAGTAGTAGTACTGTAGTTCTGTAGTAGTAGTAATAGTAGCAGTAGTAGTAATAGTAGTAGTAGTAGTAGTAGTAGATGTAGTAGTAGCAGCAGTAAGAGTACAGTAGTAGTAACAGTGGCAGTAGCAGTACAAACATACCACAACACACAGTCTCTAACATAACCTGCAAGGTACTAAAACTAGATACTAACAAGTCGCTAAATTCTAAACAACAAGCCACCCACATACCTCTAACCTTTTGAATGTATTTCAGGGATGTAACTTCACTTAACCTTAATTAATCGTCCTTTAGATTGGATAAAGTCTTGACCTTCCATGTCTCTAAGATTCAGCGCTGCAGTGACATCTGTATATCTGTGTTTTGCTAACCCAGGCCACGCCGCCGAAGGAGGAGCTGGTGAAGACGTTGCGGATGATGCAGGCGTTCGATCCTCTAAATTGACATAATCATTCTGCTCCCCAAATCCCACAGCAGTTAACCCAGGCCTCAGCGAGCTTCACCTTGTCTGTTTAGAGAGGACGGACGCTCCGTCTTGCTGAGAAATGGAGGCGCTTTAGCGCTTTCGCGCTCAGTTCGAGCCGCGCCTGTCTCCAACCGGCCTGCTCTCGCGCCCCACATCTGCCTGGCTGGATGCCATTGATTGCCTGATGCAAGCAAAAGCCAAGTTTTTGCAGCTCGGATCATTAATCCAGTGGCAGCCACACGCTTAAAAACCAACCACGTGTGTTCTGTCCTGTCTTTTAATGCTCTGCTGCTCACTAGCATCGATTCACACCAAAGGCGCATCATGAACCAGGGCCTGGTTAGAAGTCTTTGGAGTTCTTCCGGTCATTTTTTATCTGTAAACTTTGCATTACATGTCATTTCTGGTTGCAAACATATGTTATTAACATGTAAGGCATTATTTGGCCTGTCATTATATCATAGTAGGCTTGTATAACAGTAGTGCTATTTATATGCATAAAATGATATTGGATATGAGACATTGTTTATTTATTTACAGTCAATAATTACTATTAACTATTAAAAGCTCACATTGCTAAGTTTAATGCCATCAGTCTCACTTAACTGAAAGCCTGTAAAGAGCTTTCATAATGCTCTATAACCCAGTGCATACAATCTGGACCACAAATCCAATTTCTAATCCTGGATTTTGTAATCACTGTAAATGAAGGGAATAGTGAAAGGTAATTGATTAACCATGTGGTGAAACACCTACCAAGAATCACACAGCCCAGGAATGGAAATTAGAAGGTCCAGATTGGAAGACCTCCGCTCTATAAGGTGTTAGGTAATAAAAATAAGCTTATTTAACATATAAAATGCACATTAAAAGTATCTTTAATATTGAATATTTTATATTACTGATAATAAAAGCCTGTAAAGAGCACATAATGCTCCATAAGGTATTATGTAGTAAGCCTATGATCAGTTTTCCTAGAAATTAACCACTGTAGAAGTATATAAGGTGAATCATTCAGGCACGGAAAATGATACAGTATCTGATACAGAGCATTTTCTAACTCACATGTGTAACTTCTGTATCTGAGTTTGATTGACAATCCACACAGAGCTGAGCCTCAAAGCAGCAGTAAATGAGCTGCAGCTGAAACTGATTAAATACTGTTTGAGATGTTCAGTCTGTGGCTCCGCCCCCTCAATCTGTTTACTGTTTATTCCCATCAGCAGTTTAGGACTCGTTCTCAGAATCCTGACATTGGAGGCCTTGGTGGGATTTGAACTCATGACCTCCTCACACTTGATGAGCAGCACTTAGACTGTAGGGCTGGTCTAGAGCTGTGATGGCATTTGAACTTATGCTCTCCTGAGTCTCTTAACAAGCAGGCAGTTAGGCAGTCGCTCCACTCTAGAGCTCTGAAGCCGTGTACATTTCTGTGTCTGAGAAAGAAGGGAAGGTAAATGTACTTAGAACTCTAGACCGGCCCTACAGTCTAACTGCAGCTCATTAAGTGTGAGGAGGTCATCAGTTCAAATCCCAGCAAGGGCTCAGAGCTACATTGTTTAAAGGCTCCCAGTCTGGGGACGTCATCAATGTAGTTCTGACTTGCAGATTGGAAAAAAAAAAACAGTAAAATGATTGAGGGGGTGGAGCCACAGACAAAAAATGGTACACAGTATTTAATCAGCTGATTTGCTAATGTTTTGAGGCTCAACTCAGTGTGGATTGTTAATAGGTAAAAGTTAGGGGAACTTGGGACTAAACTAAGTTAATTATTCAAACACTCTGTGATGCAGTTTAAATTAGCTTGACATTATTATTATTATTATTTTTTTTTTATTTTTTTTTTTTTTTACAGTGGCTTCAAGTGACAGGTGACGTTTGGGGAGCCCTAGTTGCAAGAAACAACCTTAATATCAACCAGGCTCGTAATCCATTCCAACAACACTATTTCACCTCCCACCTCTTTTTCTCTGTACTTTTACATTTCCAGTATTTCACACTGCATAACAACTTCTACACTGCTCTGTCCCATTTTTGGTGGACAGGTGGGTGTTTCTCCCACCCTTGAGTTAGAGGGTGAAAATTGTGCTCCTCTCTGAGGGTTAGAGCTAATCATGCAGGAGGTGAACGTGTTTACCGCCCGCTCAATGTCGCTCGGGATAAATAGATTGCAAATCAGACTGCAAGTCACATTCCATCGAGTGTGTGCTGAGATGTCACACTGTCGGATGGAGGGGCTGATCTCCTTTCAGGCTGAACGACCTGAATTTAGCCATCCTGCCTTCATTTGCTCTTCGGTCTCAGCTTGACATATTGCTTTAGCTTACATGGAAAAAAAGTCCCTTCAATCAGAAACGGTCCAGAAACTATTAAATACAAAATAGAGGCCTGTACACGGGTCCACACCTCAACTGACCTCTCCAAGCTCATCTCCCATAGATGTGTTATTGTGTAGGTATTGTTGGTGATTGGGACAAATGTTGGAAAAAAAAATAGGTAGGTATTGTGATATACACTGAGGAGGCGGAGCTACAGTCTCTCATTAGAGTGAATATTAATAATGCTCTAAATGTAGGTATTGTGATATACGCTGAAGAGGCGGAGCTACAGTCTCTCAATAGGGTGAATATTAATAACACTCTAAATGTAGGTATTGTGATCTACACTGAGGAGGCGGAGCTACTGTCTCTCATTAGGGTGAATATTAATAACGCTCTAAATGTAGGTATTGTGATATACACTGAGGAGGCGGAGCTACAGTCTCTCATTAGAGTGAATATTAATAATGCTCTAAATGTAGGTATTGTGATATACACTGAGGAGGCGGAGCTACAGTCTCTCATTAGGGTGAATATTAATAACTCTAAATGTAGGTATTGTGATATACACTGAGGAGGCGGAGCTACAGTCTCTTATTAGGGTGAATATTAATAACGCTCTAAATGTAGGTATTGTGATATACACTGAGGAGGCGGAGCTACAGTCTCTCATTAGGGTGAATATTAATAATGCTCTAAATGTAGGTATTGTGATATACACTGAGGAGGCGGAGCTACAGTCTCTCATTAGGGTGAATATTAATAACGCTCTAAATGTAGTTATTGTGATATACACTGAGGAGGAGGAGCTACAGTCTCTCATTAGGGTGAATATTAATAACGCTCTAAATGTAGGTATTGTGATATACACTGAGGAGGCGGAGCTACAGTCTCTCATTAGGGTGAATATTAATAACGCTCTAATTGTAGGTATTGTGATATACACTGAGGAGGTGGAGCTACAGTCTCTCATTAGGGTGAATATTAATAACGCTCTAAATGTAGGTATTGTGATATACACTGAGGAGGCGGAGCTACAGTCTCTCATTAGGGTGAATATTAATAACGCTCTAAATGTAGGTGTTGTGATATACACTGAGGAGGCAGAGCTACAGTCTCTCATTAGGGTGAATATTAATAACGCTCTAAATGTAGGTATTGTGATATACACTGAGGAGGAGGAGCTACAGTCTCTCATTAGGGTGAATATTAATAAGGCTCTAAATGTAGGTATTGTGATCTACACTGAGGAGGCGGAGCTACAGTCTCTCATTAGGGTGAATATTAATAATGCTCTATATATATGTATGTGTGTGTATCTATGACAGTTTCTGTCTAGTGTACTGGAAGAGGGATCGCTAAAGTGCTCCAGGTGTGGATGGCTCTGACTCTACAACATGACAGGGAAAAAAAAGGGAAGGAAAAGAGAGTGAAATACCTGAGTATGTGAACAGCAGGCCAGACACGAACGAGTGCCTCGCGTCTGCGACCCTGCTGCTTTCCCTCTTGTCAGCGCGTGGTGTATTTTCTCTCTTTTCATGTCCGTGTGTCTACAGTGGAGCTGTGCGGCTTTCAGAGCTCAGCGTGAGAGCATTTGATATTCATGGAGAAGAAAAGGAGGGAAAGAGGGAGCAGCTTTAGCCGAGACGAAGCTCGATGCATAAGATTACGCAGTAATTATAAGGCAGAAGAAGCAGTCATCTAGCACTGGAGTACACACACACACACTCACTCACACAGATACACAAACACAGAGGAGGCAGTTACGTCTCAGAGCTCATGGTCTCCGTCTGCCCATCATTTGGAATAATATGAGTTCAGAGAGACACACACTGTGGCCTATGCTAACAAACAGCGGCGGAAAAAGCAAACAGCTCCTGAATGCTGAGTAGAATCACAGCGGTTGGCAATGTCTTAAAGTGATGCTTCTTCAAAATATCTGAATTCAGTCTCCCTCTTACGCTAATGCTTTCGATTAGTTGAGACAAGTTGGCTTACTTAGTCCAGACTGATTTTTCACAGATTTAGACTTGGACCTGATGGACCAGTGAAATCATCTTAGCTAGACCTGTTTACTGACAGTGTTCTACGTCACTGTATCCCCTAAAAGTAGGGCTGAGCGATATGGTACAAATACTATATCATAATATTTATAATCATAGACTAAAAACATCACCAGTAGCAACAGACTCTTATACGCTACTGTTCAGATCCTCTCCCGTACTGAATACAGTGATCTACACTCAACATCTGCTGCTCTTCATCTAATTAAACCTTCAGTCTAATTACACTGTTACTAATGAAACCTGCAGCTGATCAGTGTTTATTATAAGCACTAACAGTCTTCTCTATATACTCAGAAAAGCAAATTGTTATCACTATAACAGAAATTTCACTATACTATCGATATACTGCCCAGCTCTACCTTAAAGTGTTTAATTCCTTGACTCTGGTCTACAAAGCCAAGACTGGACCAGCCAGCCCCTCCGTACTTGATGGCGATGGTCAAAAGCCGATCAGCACCAAGAGCCCTTCCAGCTTCAAGTACGGCTCGGCTCGACCCGCCATCCTTTAAGATCCACGGAAGACGAGCGTCCAGACTTTTTACTGTCCTGCACCGAAGTGGTGGAACGAGCTTCCCCTGGGTGTCCGAACAGCAGAGTCCAACGCTCGCTGTCTTCAAACCCAGACTGAAGACCCTCCTCTTCTGAGAGGACTCAGGTGAAGAGAAGAGTATTATGGTCTCCATATTGACTTGTGTTTAGTAGAGTCTAAGATTAGAGTAAGATCTTAGAATGTTAGCCTATTTAAACTAGCTATGGTTTTCTTGGGTAAATAGCAAAGCACTTTTGTAAGCTGCTCTGGAGAAGAGCGTCTGCTAAATGCAGTAAATGTAAATGTAAATTCCACTGTCAGAAACAACTGCTTATTCATTAAGTGATTAACACTTTGATCTGGTTCCAGTGGCTCCTGTCGAGGGGTGGATCTACATATCAGGCAGTGAGTGAACAGTCAGTTCTTGAAGGTGCTGAAGCAGTAGGAATCTGAGACACCCTGAGAACCAAACTGTGATGTTCTAGACTGGGTTAGAACATCTCCACCAAAAGTGTGGGGTGTTCCCGGTATGCAGTGGTCAGTACTTACCAAACATGCTCCAGGGAAGGACAACCGGCATGGGGCATGGGCACCCATGTTAGTCTTGTGCCAGATACCACAGGACCACCACCTTCAGAGGTTTTGTGGAGTCCTTGGCTTGATAGGTCAGAGCTGTTTGGGCCTACACAATTTAAAGCAGGTTCCAGGGTGAACAGTGACTCAAACATGGTCAGAGTCCACATTAAGAAGGCTATTAGAAATCATGGACTATTGGTGTTGGAGTTAAGCTTCCATTTCTGGTTAGCTATGTTAATTCTCATAGATCCAAAGCAGACTATAAAACACATGTCTCAACCGGGGAGGAGGAACAGTAAAAAAAAAAAAAAAGAGAGAGAGAGAGAGAGAGAGAGAGAGAGAGAGTTTTGAAAAATGTATTGCTTTGGAGATGATAATTGTGGTCACTGATTTCTGTCTCCTTATGAATTAATAATCAATTCATAATACAAGGCTGAATGTTGGCTTTCTGAAACTGAGCATTATACTGTATAGTAGTCTCGAGAGAGAGAGAGAGAGAGAGAGAGAGAGAGAGAAAGAGAGAGAGAGAGACAGAGAGAGAGAGAGAGAGAGAGAGATCTGCTTCTTTGGCCTCTTTTATCAAAGATAAGTAGTATTGATTTACTTCAAGGCAGAGAAAAGTATTGGACTTACGAGCTGACATTTAATAATCTCCGCCTAATCCATGATGCGCATGGAGCTACTTGAGACTCTGCTGAAAGCCCTGCATTGTTTCTCTTGTTTCTCAATTTGTTTGAATCATAGAACTCAGAGTGAAGGAGGCGAGAAATGAATCTGCATTTGCACGAACCATACTGGAGAGCCCAGCACTCCGCTGACCCTGAGTGTATGGGATCAGACTATGCTGCTTCATTAACTGCTTAACTGCAGGCAAACAAGAGCAAAAACAACTGACTTCAACCGAACCACTGGAATTACCACCGAGACTACTAATATACATAAACAAACATTAATAATAACAAATAGGCCTGTAGTTCTTAAATAAAGTCCACAAACTGTAAACACACATAATATTATAATATAGTATTATTAATATTCACCCTAATGAGACACTGTAGCCCCGCCTCCTCAGTGTATATCACAATACCTACATTTAGAGCGTTATTAATATTCACGCTAATGAGAGACTGTAGCTCCGCCTCCTCAGTGTATATCACAATACCTACATTTAGAGCGTTATTAATATTCACCCTAATGAGAGACTGTAGCTCCGCCTCCTCAGTGTATATCACAATACCTACATTTAGACCGTTATTAATATTCAGTGGGATTTTTATCATTGTACCTAACATCTAACACCTATCTTCTAACATGTGGGTGGAGCCTGGATCGGTCAGTTCACTGTTAAATGATAGTAAACGTATCTGAATATTAATGAACACACTCTCCGTGCTCCAGCAGAGGAATCATTTCAGTAGGTTTAGCTTCTTTTCAACAGACATTCAGGTCTCAGCGAAGCAGGAGCACCTGCTGCCAACCAGACTGTTCGGCTGCAACATGCGACCCAGACTGACGACGAGGAGATTTCTCTGAGGAGATAAATGCGCCTGGCCTGACGGCGGGAAAACACATCAAGGTCCTAATTCAGGCAGCCGGAGAGTACAGCCTTGAGCGAAAACGAGGCCCTACATATCAATTCAGAAGCATAATAAACGCTGTGTATTAAGTGATAGAGCACTTATTAGGGACGGAATAAGGCGTTCGGCGGCGTAGCGCGTCTGTGGTAATGGGAAGGAAAAGTCTTTTGGCTTTTTTGCTGCTTAAGTAGGAAAGAGGATTCATTGGAGGCTGTCAGGGCGAAAAAGGGAAGGGGAAAAAGTGGACTAATTGGCCTGATGTGTTGTGCTGTCTTCAGAAGTCTCCATTTTCCACAGGGTTATTTATCAATCCGGGCGACAGGCTGAGAGCCTGCTGCAATTGTCACAGATTAATTTACAGCTCGAGAGCCCTTTGCTGCATACTCAGAGTATACCGGCCCGCCAGCCGCTAACATAATTATTTCTCGATTACTGATTTGTTTTGTGCTGCGCCGGCCGAGCCGCCGAATTTACAGCCACTGGCCAGATGTTACCATAAAGCCCTTAATGTTTCAGTGATGGACAGGAATTAATGGGGCCTGACAGGATTATTGGCTCAAATGAAACACTGAGTCAAAACTAAATAGATGACGCTAGTTATTGATGATTGTTGGTATTGGTACATATAACACACACACACACACACACACACACAAAATACACAATACACAAAGACCCTGCGTCCTTGTGAAAAAGACACCCGGAACAGCTCGTAATGACATCCAGCAAATCAACCCGGATGCTAAACAGCTATCAATTAGACAGCAAAATCCTCCTTTAGCCCCCTTGTCTGTCTGTCTGTCTGTCTGGGGTGGTCTTTTGGCACGAGCAGTGGGGAGTTCGGGAATGTGATCGGTACTCAGCAACGTCTGCTGGACGAGCTGAAGAATCAATAGGCAGTAATTATTGAGAGTCCTGTGGTCTCTGGCTCCAAGACTAACGTTAGCAGCAGATCCTTGAAGTCCTGAGAGTTGTGAGGTGGGCGGGGCCTCAGTGAGCATCACTGAGCCTTGGGCACCCATGCTCCAGTCATCAGTTCACTGACTGTCCTTCCTTGGAGTACTCCACAAGACCTGCCTGATGTTTTGGAGATGTTCTGACCCAGTCGTTTATCTAGAACATCACAGTTTGGTTCTTGTCTATGTTCTAGTTGGTCTTTCTTTCTTTCTTTGAAAGAAATCTATAAACCTGAAACTCATCTCCTTCTTACAAACACTAACATGGGAGGGGCTGAAAGGCTAGGTCAGCTCTATCACAGGTGTGTGTTATGATTGGCTGTATTAAGAATTACGTCTTACTTTACTGAAGGGTTCGTTTGCCAAAGCAGCAGAAACAGAAATGAAAAGCAGCCTCTGTTCAGTGATATATGCTCCCAGTTTGTAAAACTGCAACTGTGTACAAAAGACTTGATTTCAGCCTCCAGTCTAGCTAACTCAGACTTGGCCCAGCTGCAGATGGCACAGTGCCCCTGGCCCGCTGTTGCCAGTGCCAGTTAGCTGCCAGTCTACAGTAATTCACCTGCAATCCTCATTCCCTTAACAATATTCACATATTAAATATACACTCCAGGATAGAGCTCACAATCTTTTCTGCTGCCAATTTTTTGGAAACCCCGAGCATCCCCAGTTTATTAGAAACTCCAAGCGTGGCCACTTTATTAGAAACTCTTAAATTTGCCATGTTATTTGAAAATCCCTGTCAAGGTCCCTTTGTTGGAAACTCTCACCTTGGCCATTTTATTAGAATCCCCAAAACATAGCCTTTCTATCAGATCCTCCCAATTTGGCCACTTTAATAGAAACCCTGAACATGGCCACTTTATTGAAAACTCCTACCTTGGCCACTTTATTGGATTTATTTACTTATTTATTTTTTTTTTTTTTTGGAATGTCCCACCATGACCGCTTTATGAGAAACCTCCGACATGGCCACTTTATTTAACAAAAATACCACCATGGCCATTTTATTAGAAACCCTGAACATGGCCATTTTACTAGAAACTCCCATCTTGGCCTCTTTTTAAGAATGCCCAAGCATGGACAGTTCATTAGATCCCCAAGCATGGTCATTTTATTAGAAACCCCAAGCATAGCCTATTAATCAAAATCTCCCACCTTGACCACTTTATTAGAAACCCCAAATGCAGCCTTTTTATTAGACACTCCCATCCTGGCCAGTTTATTAGAAACTCTAAGCACAGCCCTTTTATTAGGAACTTCTATTTTAACCAGTACATTAGAAACCCTGAACATGGCCACTTTATTAAAAAAAACTCCCACTTTGACCACTTTTTTAGAAACCCCGTGAATTGCTTCTTTAATGGCAACACCCCGCCTTGGCCATTTTATTAGAAACTCCAAAACATAGCCTTTTTATCAGATTTTCTTTAACTTGACCATTTTATTAGAAACTCCATTGGCCACTTTATTTAAAAACAATACCACCTTGGCCACTTTATTAGAAACCTCAAGCATGGTAACTTTATTGGAAACTCCCATATTGGCCACTTTATTAGAAACCTCACTATGATGACTTTATTAGGAACTTGTACCATGGCCACATTATTAGAAACCCCCTCCACTACATAGGTGTTCAGTTGCATATGCATAGTTTGTCAGACTCCTCGTCGCTCAGTTTCTGATGCCAGGATGGATCACTGTTGTTCAGATATCGTTGGGGTGGTAGATGAATGTATCAGGTACGGAGGTACTGCTGGGGGTTTTATAACCATTTTTTTCAGCAGTGTCACCGCTGGCCTGAGAGTGTGTCCACTACCCAAGAACGACTCTGTGGTCAAAAACTGGCCACTGATGAAAGGCTCCAGGATGGCTAACATCAGCAGATGAGCTACAGTCTGGAGAAAGGAGTCCGCCGAGTGCAGTCACTTATTCACTGAATAATAGGAGTCATTTCTTAATACTCTTCCACAATTACTGGAGGAACGTTGATATTTACTCCTACAAAAAGAAGCGGAATTACATTTCCCATTCCCTCGCCACAATATCCCTCTAAACCGTTGTGGCAAATGAGGATGTTAAGCTCGGAAAGGACAGAAACAGCAGCCGCTTGGCTCTCTGTCATGACAACTGTAAACAGTAGCTTTGTTCTGCTAGCGCAGACACTGTGGCGAAGTGGCATTCACTCTAAATGTAAATGAGAGGAGTTTAGTAGTGTGGTCAGGTAATGTGTGAGCTGAATGCACTCCCTCTGACCGCCCTTAAAATGACAAATGCTATTAGGAGGAGCAAAAGGAAAGACATGCACTGACATACACATACACTAACACACATGTACAGCCATGGACATAAATACTGGCAACTGAAAAGTACGAAAGACACTGCGTGTCCAAATGTTTGTGGACACCTACTTTAAGTCGCACCCATTGCGGACATGTGCAAGTGTCTAGTCCCTGTAGAGATGTACTGCAGATAGAATAGGACTCTCTGGAGCAGATCAACATCATGAACCTATCCTACCAGCATTGAGGAGCTGTGGAGCAGTGGAAGAACTGTGTTTTCTGGAATGATGGTGGTGGAGCTCCATCCAGTACTTTTGGAGTTTGGGATGATGAAGTGGGGTGGTGATCATCATCCAACATCCTGACCTCACTAAAGCTCTTGTCGCTAAATGCAATCAAATTCTCACAGCAATGTTTCTCCAAAATCTGTTAGAAAGCCTGCTTAACTATTTTGAATACCCTTGATTACAGAAGAAACAATGAAGGAGGTGTCCCAATACTTTTTTTTTTTTTACAATGCAAACAAATGAAATAAACATGTCAATACTCAATCGCTTGTAACTGCAACACATTTTTAGCATGTGCGTTTAATCTTATATAATCTTAATAATCTTGGCCATGATCATACATGCATGCATGAAAACACACAGAAATCAGTGAGTCTTCACAGCTCAGATTGAACAAGAAGGGCCGTTTCCGTGTGAACACACACTCCGGCCTGCTGATTTGTGCTGTGCTATTAAGCAGGCAGCTTTGACAGACATGTATTCGTCTTTAGCTGCAGGTGGTGTGTGTGTGTGTGTGTGTGCAGCGTGTGGGGGTGGGCCATCCTCCGGGGAGCCGTGAGTGGCAGCACCGAGCGGTCCAGCTGCCATCAGCGCAACACCTGCAGTCTAACCCCATCACACCCTGCTCCCCAGGAACACACACCTATCCTCCCACCTCATCACACACTCCGGCCTCATCACACACACTCCCGCATCTCCACTGCAAACAACTCTGATGCTAAAAGGCACCTCTTAAAGGAACAGAACCGCTTGGTCAGACATGCCAGTGAATTTACTGAATGGAAGCAAAGGAATGCATGGTATTAATAATAATAATAATAATAATAATAATAATAATAATAATAATAATAATGGTCATCTGCTTGTGCCAGTGTGGGTAAAAACTCATGTACACATTCAGAGCAGGTTTAATAATTAGTCATAATCATAAACATAAGTTAAATGATTAGTTGTCATCCAGTATAAATTTGCAGTGAGCAGTTTTTATAATCTGACACTAATAATTATGAAATTAGGCTTTTCTGTTACTTCAGTATGAATCTCAGTAGTTTTTATAGTCCTGACTATTTAACCTAAAGGAGTGCAACCCTTCTCTTTCAGCTACAGCATCCCTTTTAGCCCCACCCCCCTTTAGCCCACAGCGATTTAGCCTGAGGCCCTGCACATTTAGCCTACACCAGTTAAGCCCTGTCCTTTCGGCCTACGGAAGTCTTGCCCCACCCATTCTGCCTACAGTAGTTTGGCCCTGCACCCATTCAGCCTGCAACAGTTTAGCTCCACCCATTCAGTCTACAGTGGTTTGGCCCTGCCCCCTTAAGACTGCACCAGTTAAGCCCTGCACCTTCGGCCTAAAACAGTCTAGCCTCACCCCTTCTACCTACAGTAGTTTGGCCCTGCACCCTTCAGACTGCAGAAGTTTAGCTCCACCCATTCAGCCTGCAACGGTTTAGCTCCACCCATTCAGTCTGTAGCAGTTTAGCTCCACCCATTCAGCCTACAGTAGTTTGACCCTGCCCCCTTCAGACTGCACTAGTTAAGCCCTGCACCTTCGGCCTACAGCAGTCTAGCCCCACCCCTTCTTCCTACAGTAGTTTGGCCCTGCACCCTTCAGACTGCAGCAGTTTAGCTCCACTCATTCAGCCTGCAACGGTTTAGCTCCACCCATTCAGTCTGTAGCAGTTTAGCTCCACCAATTCAGCGTACAGTAGTTTGGCTCTGCCCCCTTCAGACTGCACTAGTTAAGCCCTGCACCTTTGGCCTACAGCAGTCTAGCCCCACCCCTTCTTCCTACAGTAGTTTGGCCCTGCACCCTTCAGACTGCAGCAGTTTAGCTCCACTCATTCAGCCTGCAACGGTTTAGCTCCACCCATTCAGCCTACAGTAGTTTGGCCCTGCCCCCTTCAGATTGCACCAGTTAAGCCCTGCACTTTCAGCCTACAGCAGTCTAGCCCCACCCCTTCTTCCTACAGTATTTTGGCCCTGCACCCTTCAGCCTGCAGCAGTTTAGCTCCACCCATTTAGCCTACCGCACTTTAACCCCTATCCATTCAAGCTACAGCGTTTTGGCCCCACCTAATCATTCGACGTTACCGTAGCTCTGCCCATTCCTGAGTATACAGACCGATGTGGATTACTGTTCTGTAGACAACCTGTAAGCTAAGTTTTTGGAAGATGCTGGGAAAGCTTTTAAATGAAGCAGCCAGTGAGAACAGAGATCATTTACATATATCGGTCCTAAAGGTACAGCCTGTTCAGTTCAGCGGGGAGATGTTAATGTTGAAATGAATTAGGCTTGTTTTTGGTCCATATTAAGTGAACTTTGAGGGGAGGAGGAGTAAAAGAGAATGTGGAATTCTGTAAAAGCACCAATAAATAAATAAATAAATAAATGTATAAATAAATAAATAAATAAAATAACACAAGTTTACTTCTACAAAAGCCTGCGTGTGACCTCAGGAGGCACAAACATGTTCAGATTTTGTGTATTACATGAATTATTCTCATTTTGCTCTCAGCTTTTGTGTATGTGTGTGTGCGGTGGGACCCCTGCTGAGGGATCAGAGAGTCGTGTGCTAATAATACATTCATCAATAAAATAATAAGATAAAACATGAGAAGACCCTCTGTTTATTATGTGCTTTCTGTTCTGAATTACCATATTGCGTTCTGACTTTAGGGGGAAATCTGATTTCAATACAAAACAGCATTTGTGCACAAGCCCCCCGAGTGGAGCGGCGGAGGAGGGAGATTTAACATCATGTTCAGTCGTACACACTGGAATTTTAATTTCACCGACGCCATCTGACGAAATGGCAGCACATTGTTTCTTCTGCTGTTTTTAAGAAGTGTGTTCACTTTAAAAACACCAATTAATGAGTGAAGGGAAAGTTAGCCGATGTCCTTAAAGTCTTAAAGTCCGTCTTTTTTGGTCTTCATGGAATCTTTACTTCACTTCCAGTAGTCTTGATTAGTTTTACCTGAAGAACTTCAAGTGATTACTGAAGAGATCAGTTGTATCAACCCGGTATGAATTTCAGTATGTAGTTTGTACAGCCTGACACTAACCACAGTGGGTGGGAACACGCGGGGAGTGATTTGAATCCAGTATGAACCTGTAATCTGTATTTTTATAGTCTCACTGTAAAAAGCTGTGAGTTATAATTCAGTATGTATTGTGCACAGTTTTTAAAGTCTGACCATAATAATTCTGAAAATATTGTTATCCAGTATGAATCTGCAGTTTAAACTGTAGCAAATTTTAATCCAGTATGAATCTGTAGCGTGTGGTTATGTGGAATTTTGGAGGAGGTGCTGTAATTCAGTATGAATTTGCATTGAGAGTAGTTTTCACAATCTGTGAAATCTTAATCCAGTATGAATCTGCACTATGTATATTTTTTACACTCTGACTATGAGTTTAGTTGGACAGTAATAACTGTAATCATTTTACTCCAGTGTGAATCTGCAGTGTGGAGGTTGTACTGTAATAGCCGTGGAGTGATTTTAATCCAGTATGAATCTGTAATCTATGTTTTTTTGTGTGTATTTTTCACTGTAAAAGATGTGAGTTGAATTATAATCCAGAATGAATCTGTAGAATGTAGTTATGTTATAGACTGCTGAACACCGGCAGTATTGTAATTCAGTATGAATTTGCAGTGGCAGTAATTTCCACAGTCTGATAGTAATAACTATGAAGTGATTTTAATCCAGTATGAATCTTTAATCTGTGTTTTTATAGTCTCACTTTAAAAGATGTGAGTTGAATTGCAATCCAGTATGTAGTCTAGAGTAGGTTTTAAAGCCTGATTCTAAAGATTTTGTAATCCAGTATAAATCTGCAGTGTTTAGTTTTTACATCTGGCAGTAAAAACTGTAGCAAATTTTAATCCAGTATGAATCTGCAGAGTGTAGTTATTTTACAGACTATTGAATACCGGAGGAAGTATTGTAATTCTGCGTGAATTTGCAGTGGCAGTAATTTCCACAGTCTGATAGTAATAACTATGAAGTGATTTTAATCCAGTATGAATCTGGAATTTCTTTTTCTTTAGAAATGTTGTGCGAAACCAAAAGAACACAGGTGACTCCAGTCGAATGAAAGAATCCTGGGTTCACTTTGCAGTAAGTCATCGCCTCCTCCTTCGACGCCTCGCCTGGCTGGAGAGTATGCAGTTCAGGTAGATGTAGACGTCAGGTCAAGGACACAGTAGCCCTGTGTACACTTCCCTGCCAATCAGCTGCCTGATCAGTAAAGGAACAGACACACATCTGCAATATCCTGAGTCAGCAGGCAAACAAAGGCGAATGGCCAGAGATACACACTGAGAATGCAGTGACCTGCAGACAGGCCATTCAGAACACTGCAGGCTCTGGGACTCAAAAATGTCTTTAAAAAAAGAAAAGGCTCAGTGCTGAATGTCTGACCGAGCCGGACTGAGGAGAAAAGAGCGAGAGGAGGGAGTTGGTATACAGACTGTGTAGACATTACAGTATACTACATGTCCAAATATTTGTGGACACCCCTTCTAATGAAGCATTCAACTACTTTAAGTTGCACCCATTGCTGACACAGATGTGCAAATGCACACACACAGCTTATCTAGTCCCTGTAGAGAAGTACTGCCAACAGAATAGGACTCTCTGCAGGAGCAGATAAACATGACCCTATTGGCACCATGCTGCCTAATAATGCCAGGCGTGGGCTAGAGGGGTATAAAGTCCCCCAGCATTGAGCTGTGGAGCAGTGGTGGAACTGTGTTCTCTAGAATGATGGTGGAGGAGCTCCATCCAGTACTTTTGGGATGAGTTGGGGATGATGAGGTGGGGTGGTGATCATCCAATATTCTGACCTCACTAATGCTCTTGTCACTGAATGCAAGTAGATATAGTAGAAACCCCCTGCTTTCCTGGACAGTAGAGGCAGTTACTCCAACAAAAGCAGGAGAAATGATGATCTTTTAATGGTCATAATGAATAAAGGTCAATTCAGAGTTCCACTTAGTGGAAAAATGGAAAAAATACAAACTGAATGCCAAGCCAAACGGAATGATGGATGATGGTACTCCATCTAATACTTATGGGATGCGTTGGGGAGTTGGGGGTGAGGTGGGGTGGAGATCATCCAATATTCTGACCTAAGCAATGCTCTTGTCGCAGATCAATCAAATCCTCACAGCAATGCTTCTCTAAAATCTAGAAGATTTTAGTAACCTAACAGTGTTTAGTTTGTAAAACCACACAAATGCTATAAGCGGGCCCTATAAAGCTTAGTGTAAGAAGGCTTGTGAACTTTAATATGTAATTTAACAACATTTCACTGTAGCTTCCTGTAGCTGCTGCCCAGGTCATCAGATTCAGACCCCTGACTCTGGCCTACAAAGCCAAGACTGGACCAGCCAGCCCCTCCGTACTTGATGGCGATGGTCAAAAGCCGATCTGCACCGAGAGCCCTTCCAGCTTCAAGTACGGCTCGGCTCGACCCGCCGTCCTTTAAGATCCACAGAAGACGAGCGTCCAGACTTTTTACTGTCCTGCACCGAAGTGGTGGAACGAACTTCCCCTGGGTGTCCGAACAGCAGAGTCCAACGCTCACTGTCCTCAAACCCAGACTGAAGACCCTCCTCTTCTGAGAGGACTTGGGTGAAGAGTAGAGTATTATGGTCTCCATATTGACTTGTGTTTAGAGTCTAAGATTAGAGGATCTTTGAACTATTAGTCTATTTAAACTAGCTGAGGTTCTTCTTGGGTAAATAGGACAGCACTTTTGTAAGTTGCTCTGGAAAAGAGCGTCTGCTAAATGACTTAAATGTAAATGTTCTTCACACTTCACATCTCTTGTAGAAAAGTAGTTTTTGAAAGAACCTAATTTTATCTAAATGTTTTTATTATTATTATTATTATTATTATTATTATTATTATTATTATTTTATGGTCTCGCTCAAAGAACCCTTTGTAGCACCTTTATTTTTGAAGAGTGCAGAAGAAGTGCAAACCTGGTGAAATGCACTGAGGATTGTAGTGTTGGTTTAGAGTAAATTGGGTGATGCACAAACAGTCAGTAACAGATTTCTGTCCCCGAGCAAAGCTTGGCTCATGCATGCAATGTTCTCAGCAACGATACTGTGACAATGTTCAGCCTGACTTACAGACATCATCTAATCTTGCTATCAGCAATTTTGTTTCACCAAGTGAGATTTAGACTAAACAGATATGATGAAATATTGAAGATGAGGCTGAGGGAAGTTTTTTACTGCGCAGCTCTGGATAGAGACTAATATCCAACATATTTATTGTTTTCCACTAGAAAAACCATAAATCTCTGGTATAGCACACTCTGGAGAATGTGACAATGCTGAAACACAGCCACAAAGGAACATTTCAAAACTCATCATTCGTTAATGACCTGCTGATATCCCATTTGTATGATTAAATGATTAGATTTGCGATGCGACAGCAAATAGATGCGGCAGAAAACGGATTTGCAAAGCTTTTTTTTTTTTTGGAGCCATTTACAGAAAATTTGAGTCTGAAAATCAGTTCCCTGCTGAAGCAGGCCGAGAAATGTATTCTAAAGTAATGATGAATATATTACACTAAACTGTGGCCTATGATGCCTCAATGGGGTGAAATTTGAGTGCAATTATTTCTTTAAGAGGCCTAAACTTGAAGAAAGATGCAAATAGAAAGATCAATAAATAAGTGATTATTTCTTGGGCTCCTCTTTGCTGGTGGTTTGCTTGTTTGCTGAGACTTCTGAAGGATTTAGCTTTTTTTGGCCTGATTCATACTGGTAAATTATTTAGACAGTTTTCTATTACATTTTTATGAATAAATCTCTGCTGTTTGGAACAAAACCTTGTAACCCAAAATAGGAGCTACAGGAGAAGGAAAACTTTCAGTGGAAGTCAGTGTAAAAATATAGAATTTTACATATTTATTTTGGTCATTTTGGATAATTCTAATTCTAAATAAAAGATATGAAATTGTATTGCAGTGTGGCTCTGAACATATGGTCAATATATATATATATATATATATATATATATATATATATATATATATATATATATATATATATACTGTCACCAGTTCACAGTGGTCCTTCCTGTGGGAAATTCTGGTAGGGACTGGTCACTGCATTCCTGGGAACACCCCAAAAGACCTGCTTGCTGATGTTCTGGAGATGTTCTGACCCAGTCATCTTCTAGGACATCACAGTTTGGTTCTTGTCAAAGTGTCTCAGATTCTTACGCTTGTCCATTTTTCCTGCTTCAGCACCTTCCTCACCCTTAAGGATTGACTTCCATTGAAAGTTAATAAGAATACTAAAAGGTAATGGAGGAAGAAGGAATCACTTGCCCATTAGAGTGAGAGCTTGTACCCCCCATATCTTCCACATCCGCTGTTATGTCCTGGCCTGACTTCATCCAAAAATGCTTCACATCTTAACCCGCTAAGGTTGTATACTCTGACACCCGAGTTATCCTGTACTTGTAAAAACACAAAAGAGTTCTAGTTCTGGTTCTGGTTCTTATGAACTTCCCCAAATCACTAGCTGACATTGCCACAGTTTGCTGCTCCCCTGTGTGTCCTTTCTAGCCTCATTCTCTAAAATATACTGGAGATCATGAGCACTGCAGCAGCCCGCTGTAGCTGAACGCAGGCCTGACATCCACTAAAGCTCCAGAGAGCGCAGAGCAGGACAGGCCACAGAGCGGCAATAAGTCAGCATGTTTAGCATCATAAGTTCATCCCAAGAGTTTCAGCGAGGCCAAGAACCGCTGGAGGACAAAGACACTATAACCCACACACACACACACTTACACACAATGTCCTGGAAAAGTGGTAAACTTGGGAACAATAATCCATCATTATGAGCAAGCGTTAGCCAATACACAACCTCCAGCATGGCCTGTGGAACCTTCTTACTCTGTATATCTCTGTAAAACCTAGGACACTGGATCTCTCCGGTCAGTTTAGATCAGAAGAAAGGTCCTGATACAAGAATTGAAAAGAAATATAATGAAATAAAACATAAAAAATGTGGTTAATTACTTTAAAAAATAATTAAAATATGTCAGAAAGAGTTCTCTTGATAGCGATACCATTGAAGTACCACGGTGGGGATGTGAAGAACCTTTTAAAACTTTTTAAACTCAACCAAATCTCATTTTGCGTTGATTTAATTAATTCATTAATTAATAATGATTTAAATGTAATAGAAAGGACATTAAAAGTCCCAGAGCTTAAGAAGCTACAGAAACATTTAACTTAGAAGTTCTAAGTACTCCTCAGGAACTCCGAGATGGTCCACTTTTGGGTTCTATGTATTAATAAAATCTGGGTTGGAGCAAAAATATGAACTGCCTGAGAACTGACTGGAGAGCATTTTCTTAAAAGTACCAAAAGTAGTTATTCTACACTCTGTATTCAGTATTTCTATACGCTATGGCAGTTGGTGTTATATAAATTGGGTATGAATCTGGACCTGGGGTGGATATTTACCTTCAGGACCTGAATTTTACTTCTCTATATGATATAATATAATATTACATTGTAATATCATTATTTTAATGTAATGATAACCTAACACATAAATGTGTCACACTGCCAGATTCTCCCTCCACCTCCGTCAACCAGCTCAACTGCAATTCCCATAACTCTTTGTTAATGACCCCACCCTCACACCACCTGCCACAGCCAATCAGCAACAATTCCACCGTTTAAACACACCTGTTCACCATGCTCTGTATAAACACCTGTCGAGTCTGTTTGCACCACAGAGCGTTTTTCCCTGTTACTTGCCTGGGTTCTCTGGGTTTTGTTAGCCTGGTTGGATGGTCTCTCTGGTTTTGACTGCTGCACTGTGCTATGGTCACCTGGATGCCTGTTCAGATCATGCTTTTAAGGTTTACCTTCCGCACTGTCAGCCTTTGTATCCGGTTATTCTCAACATTTTACATCTGCGAGCGTCTGGCTTGTCCTTTAAACGTTACATAATGTTGATTAAACAAATAAAACATGACAATTTGAGGTTGTGATATTATAGTAATATGAAAAGTAGTGCATTTAAACACCAACTACAGCAACACAGCAACCATCCAAACACACAAAAAAGCAGAGATTAGCTTCTAGACCCACTTCTGTTTGTCTTTCTCTGCAAATTTGATAAACTAAAGGCAGTCAGATAGGCTCAGTTTGTGTGCTCAGCATGTTTTCTCACCTTAACCTTCACTTCCAGTAGTCGAGGTTTTTGTTCGTATGGATGTGCAGAGGAAGTAGTGTCAGCACTCCTCACCAAAACAGCTTATTTAGTGCAACAACACTAAATGTGCAGCTATTCCCCTTTGAATTCCACTTCATCTATCTTTCCCCTTTTTGTTGTAGATCCATAATTATGCAGGTAAATTTGTTTTGTGTACTGTTGATCAATGGCCTCAGCCCACATCCTCTGAATATTCAACTGGAACTCAATTCCATTGCATCGTTTGCATATTTTTGATAAATTGAACATGCAAGGTTAATGCATTTTAACGACACGCCTGAAAAGTGCTGCTGCGATCCGAACAGGTTTGATCAGTTTGCTGGAGGCGTTTTCTAACCATTTGGCTCATGGAGGAAAAATCCGGAGAGCAACTCCGCTCAAAGGCTGGTAATGAACGCAGGATGAGGATTCGCAGATTGAAGATTAAGAGGTTAGGATCCCATCTGCTGCCAGTGAGACAATAAGGAGAGAAGCGGTGAAGCATTCTTATTGCAATGTTTACAGGTTTCAGTTTAATTTCAAAACCCTCAATACAGACCCTGCAGTATACTGTAGCAAACGGTGTGTAGTTCAGCAGTTTATGTATTATTATATATTTCATATGTAAATACACTCACCAAGCACTTTACTAGAGCCACCTGCACCCTTCATGAAACCTCCTACATCTACTCGTTCATTAAAAATCATCTAATCAGCCAATCATGTGGCAGCAGTGCGATGCATAAAATCATGCAGTTAAGGGATATCAGCTTCAGGTAATGTTCACAGCTGAAAACCACAGATGCTAAAAAAGGTTCTTCATAGCGATTCCATAGAATAAGCAATTTGGTCCCCTGATGATTATGATGATAATTAAGACATAGGGGTGCGCCAGTGAGGGTGTCTTTCACCAGCGGTGCATACGGAAAATATTAGGCATCACCTACCTTGACCGAGTCATCAATGAGGAAGTACTACAACGAATCCCAAAGACGACGATGGACTGGAAACCTTTTATAGTTTCCACAAGCCAAGCTGGCTCTCAGTAACATACCAGTGATGGAGCAGCGATGAAGCATCTGAATACTTGCAGTACATTAACACAGCATGTTTAATTAAGTGCCCAAATAAAAGTGTAGAATCTGCTGAATTCAGCTGTTCTTCACTTGATTTGGAGAGCCCCCATTCTCTCAGATCTGTAGATGATCATCTGAGAGATATCTGAAGAGGTCTCATACAGACTTATCTCAACATCCTCAACCAGCTGCTGGGTAAACTTTTAAAAATAAAGGGAAAAAAATAACCAATCATGCCACCACACACTAAACCAGAGTCTACTTGAAGCGAACCCCAGACCAATGATTTCAAAAGAGGACCAGATATTGGTTCTCTGGAATACTCCCAGGCTTGAAAACATCCTTAGTCTCGACCCTCTCTGGTTGTCAGTGACGTTACGTCAGTGATGTGATCAAAAAAACAATACCACAAAAGACTAAGACCAAAAAACTGAACTGGCTTTCAAGTTTACCGGTCTTCTGTCACTGCATCTATACACTGAATATGTTGGTGCTTAAAGATAAGATACTTTTACTGTCATTGCACAGTGTACATCAAAGTTAAGATGCAATCCAACAGTGCTCACACTTACAAAACATAAAAAAATAAATATCTAAAATAAATTTAGAGAGTAAAATATTATGTACATATAAACAAAAAGTAAAAATAAAGGCAAAACCAGTGTAGAAACACTTGGTAGGTGTTTCTAATAAAGTTGCAAGTGAGTGGCAGCACAAGGTAGTGGTTTCTAATAAAGTGGCCAGTGTAGAAACAATAAGTAAAAACATAAATAAAAAAAAACATTTTAGAGAGAAAAAAAGAGTAAAAATGATGTACATATAAACAAAAAGTCAAAATAAAAGCAAAAGTTATATAGACCACCGCCGCAAGCGATGAGGCAGCAAAGCAGCTCTGAATTCTTTCACATGCAGCGAGTTCTCAGTTGCATGCTTGTCGGCCGTGACATTGGTGAAATGTTCTTGCGCAGTCTCCTCATAAAACCCTCATTTACAAAGTTTAGCTCCGATTAGTCCATTAGCTAAATTACCTAGCCAAGCAGCTGATTTACAAATGTGTTCCCTTCAATCTTCTGCACAGCATGGGACACCACAAACGGAGGAGCAACGCACTCGTGCATTTAAATAGGACCAGAGGGAAAGATAACTGGTAGGATGAAGAGAGGGCTTGAGGAAGAGGAAAAAAAAAGACCTGCTAATGATATTGGGTTTTTTTACCTTGTAATCTCAGTGTGAAATACATTAACCCTCATCCTCATAAAGAGGTTGGTTTACTTCTTCATTGCTTCTTCAGTCCCAGAGACGCTAATGTCGTAAGTGTTAAATTTAATAATAATAATCTCAAAATGAATCAATTTTGCACTGTCAAAAGAGTTTACCCTCTTCTGATCTAATTAAGACCCAGTAAACAGAAAATGATTGAAGTTGTAACCTTGTCTTTTACTGCAAAGTCAGGGTGCATGCTGGAGAAAAGTCAAATCTATAGTTGACCAGAGAAATATCATTCTTTAACTCAACAATGAAGTAGTGAAGTATTTTATGGTCTATTTGTACAGAATTGCCTACAGACTGTGTAAACTGAAGGCTGCATTCAGATAATGGGAGGAGTTTAGAGCCCCCCAGCATCAATCAGAGATTCACAGCAGAACCATCCGAGAAGCCAAACAGAAGATCTGTATGATTTCCTGAAACACAATGTAGGTGTTTCTAATAAAGTGACCAGTTTAGAAACCCAAAGTAGGTGTTTCTAATAAATTGGCCAGTGAGTGGAAGCACAAGGTAAAGGTTTCTAATAAAGTGGCCAGTGAGTGGAAGCACAAGGTAAAGGTTTCTAATAAAGTGGCCAGTGAGTGATAGCACAAGGTAGGGGTTTCTAATAAAGTGGCCAGTGAGTGGAAGCACAAGGTAAAGGTTTCTAATAAAGTGGCCAGTAAGTGGAAGCACAAGGTAGGGGTTTCTAATAAAGTGGCCAGTGAGTGGAAGCACAAGGTAGGGGTTTCTAATAAAGTGGCCAGTGAGTGGAAGCACAAGGTGGGTGTTTCTAATAAAGTGGCCAGTAAGTGGAAGCACAAGGTAGGGGTTTCTAATAAAGTGGCCAGTGAGTGGAAGCACAAGGTAGGGGTTTCTAATAAAGTGGCCAGTGAGTGGAAGCACAAGGTGGGTGTTTCTAATAAAGTGGCCAGTAAGTGGAAGCACAAGGTAGGGGTTTCTAATAAAGTGGCCAGTGAGTGGAAGCACAAGGTAGAGGTTTCTAATAAAGTGGCCAGTAAGTGGAAGTACAATGTAGGGGTTTCTAATAAAGTGGCCAGTGAGTGGAAGTACAAGGTAAGTGTTTCTAATAAAGTGGCCAGTGATTGTAGCTACACTAAATAGACAAAGTACATATGGGGCACCTTCTCATTTGTTGTTTCTCAGAAACATTTGTTGGAGGAACTGTCTCTACTGCCTAGGGAAGATTCTGTACTACTGCTGTGAGGATTTGATTGCATTCAGCAACAAGAGGATTAGTGAAGTCAGGATGTTGGATGATCACCAGTCGACCGCATCCCCAACTCCCCAACCTTTTCCAAAAGTACTGGATGGAGCTCCACCACCATCATTCCAGAGAACACAGTTCTTCCACTGCTCCAGAGCTCCTCAATGCTGAGGGGCTTTACACCCCTCTACTGGCCCACGCCTGGCATTATTAGGCAGCATGGTGCCGATAGGCTCATCAGTAAATCTGCTCCAGAGAGTCCGATTCCATTGGCAGTATTTCTCTACAGGGACTAGACAAGCTGTTTGTGTGTGCATTTGCACATCTCTGTCAGCAATGGATGCAAGCTTAAAGAACCTTTAAGAACCATTTATTATAGTAGGTGTCCACAAACATTTGGACATCAGCTGTATTTTACCTCTAATGCATGGGTGCTTTGCTTGTGACAGCAAACAGTAAATTTGCAGTACCTAAGAGCTGGATCTGGTGGATTTCGAATGTGGGTCACCAACGTTCAGCAAGGAACCACTGACGATATTCCCGTTCTCCTCCCCTATACCTTGTAATCTTGGTGTGAAGTACATTAAAAGGCTGCTGATTGCTGTGTTGATCTCTGAGACTGGTGGTTATAGAGGGCCGAAAAATCAAGAAGAAGAAAATCCCCGGCAAAGACTCAATCTGAGACAGACACTTGAGCCCGTATCATTAGATCGGGTTTGTGATTCGGCTCTTTGAAGCGCTCGTCTGGGCGACGCGCTCTCCTCCTCTTTCTGTCTCGTTCACTCACTGCTTTCATTCGCACTCAATGGCGAAAGAGAGAGAGTGAGAGAGAGAGAGAGAGAGAGTAGATTATAATGCATTAATTCCAGAAGTATAATCGCTCTACTTTCTCTGGGTTTCTGTTCTCGGGACACTTTGGGACAGGCCCAGGCACAATCGTTGGTGCCATTGACCCTCTATTTGAATAAGTTAATGCAGCCGGTGTGTTTGTAGGGTGAGAGGAATGTGCGGCTATCTGTTCCATGCAGAAGGCTCCAGAGAATGCGATTCCTTTTCATGTGTCAGTGTGAAGGTGTCATTCTCCTCCGCGGCGTTTTTATCAGCACCCCAGCCCCTGACAGCTTCAAGCCGCTTTCTGGAGAACATTCATAAACATCACTATGGGGAAGTACAGAGCAGAAAGGGAGACGGCGAGCAGGAGGGAGGCAGAGGAGGTTGGAGGGGGGAGAAATAAGCGTCAATTGTGTACATATTCTGGCTCGATTCTTCTTCACTTAATCCATTTTTATTATTAGGGCCGATAAAAACACAATGCTGCCTTTGTGTGGCGCAAATAAACACTTAGGATTAGCGTAAAGTAACGTGTCGCCATTGACACTTGACGGTGCTTAAGGTCTCGCCCCGTTTTTCAATTTATAGCACAGACAGTGATTTCAAAAGAGGCTTGAAGAGCTCAATCTGAGACCCCGAACAAAACTAATCTGACATCCTGACACCTATTCATGTTGCTGTATTCCAAAAGGCGAAAGGCATTCTTCGCCCTGTAAACGGTGCCGAGAAAGGGAGGGTGCTCTGGAGGGTTTCAGAAAGGACGCAGAAGAAGAAATGTCAAAGGAGCTGCCCAGTAAAACTGGCTCGGAAACCTTGAGCACAATGGCATGGCTGTGGTGTTGAAGTGTGTGTGGAGTGAGAAGAAAATGCACACATTGAAATGACTCACCATTAAAGCTCTGGATGCTCGGAGTCGAATGCTTCGGGCGTATCACCTGCACGCCGGATAGGAAGATTACTCATCCACAGGTATTCACGTATCAGCCCTCACTGGGAAGCATTTCAGACTGCTGAAGCTGTGGAACAGGTCAGGGATCAGCCTGACTCTGAGATAATAGCGTGTGATTCACCTCGAGGAATCACACACAGTATTTTTGCTGCCACCGATCAAACCGGCCAGGCTATCACAGGGTATTCTCACCAAAACCACTATCTGATCTATTAGTAGACTCCCACTCGCAGGCCAATTTATTAGAAACACCTACCTTGTGCTTGTCACTGGCCACTTTATTAGAAACACCCTCTTGTGATTTCACTAACTGGCCACTTTATTAGAAACACCCCCTCGTGCTTCTACTCACTGGCCACTTTATTAGAAACCCCTACCTTGTGCTTCCACTCACTGGCCACTTTATTAGAAACACCCCCCTCATGCTTCCACTCACTGGCCACTTTATTAGAAACCCCTACCTTGTGCTTTCACTCACTGGCCACTTTATTAGAAACCCCTACATTGTGCTTCCGCTTACTGGACATTTTATTATAAACACCTACTTCTTGTTCTTCCACTCACTGGCCACTTTATTAGAAACACCCACTTCTTGTACCTCTACTCACTGGCCACTTTATTAGAAACACCTGACCTGTACTTCCACTCACTGGCCACTTTATTAGAAACACCCACTTCTTGTACTTCCACTCACTGGCCACTTTATTAGAAACACCTACTTCTTGTTCTTCCACTCACTGGCCACTTTATTAGAAACACCTGCCCTGTGCATCCACTCACTGGCCACTTTATTAGAAACACACGTCTTGTACTTCCACTCACTGGCCACTTTATTAGAAACACCCCCCTCATGCTTCCACTCACTGGCCACTTTATTAGAAACCCCTACCTTGTGCTTTCACTCACTGGCCACTTTATTAGAAACCCCTACATTGTGCTTCCGCTTACTGGACATTTTATTATAAACACCCCCCTTGTACTTTCACTCACTGGCCACTTTATTAGAAACACCCCCCTCATGCTTTCACTCACTGGCCACTTTATTAGAAACCCCTACCTCGTGCTTCCACTCACTGCTCACCGATCATGTCGTCGGGTTACGCCCCTATATTGAACCAAAAGGAGGTGAAATTTAGCGCTAATGGCCATAAGGTGTAGCTCACACACCTGTGTTAGTTAACGCTGGAGCGTGCGAGCTTCTCTTTACCCAGTGTAATGGAGTGTACGGGTTTATCTAATAGCTCTGGGCTGCAGAGGGAGAGGTCAGTGTCCCACCGCTGAGCCACATACTAATAGGTTTCATTCGGCTGCCCCATGCTAACGGCCCTGCGCTCCACGGGGAGTGTGTCACACCTGAAGCTCTTTAGCTGCTCACT
Organism: Salminus brasiliensis; assembly: GCF_030463535.1. Classification (NCBI taxonomy): domain Eukaryota; kingdom Metazoa; phylum Chordata; class Actinopteri; order Characiformes; family Bryconidae; genus Salminus; species Salminus brasiliensis. Next base: position 27,285,053 of record NC_132902.1, read on the forward strand.
CTGTCTCTCTCCCCTGCCACTCCACTCCATCACGCCGGCCCACAGAGCCATCCTCCTGCTGCTCTCGGTGCGTGTGTGGGTGTGTGTGTGTCACCGAGGCCATGTTAAAAGCGTGTAGAGAAGGAGCTCAGAGACGGTGAAGAGCATTTCAGGTGCAGGTTTAAAATCTTTAACATCTATTTTTGATGCTGGAGAATGCTCGAGTTTCTCCTCCGGGGCTTCCTGTCTGCTTCTGTCCTTTATATTCAAAACAGCACCTTGTTTCCAGGGCTGAAAAATACAGATTTCAATGAGTCAAATAGGACTTTTATTTTGTTATTGAGAAGTGTGGTTAAAGGGCATATGCCCTGGAAAATGGACATGTCCACTCTTTTTAGCTGACTGCGTTTAGCTGACGCTCTTATCCAGAGCGACTTACAAGGTTACTGGTATTACAGAGGTGAGCCAATGTAGTGTCAGGAGTCTTGCCCAAGGACTCTTATTGGTGTAGCGCAGCATAGTCACCCAGACCGGGAATCAAACCCCAGTCTCCCACATGGCGAGGTAGTTCACTGGCAGGTAGTGGTGTTATCTGTTGCACCACACCAACCACTCTTTTTGGATGTAAACAGTAGATACATAGGCACTCCTATCCAGAGCGACTTCCAAGGCTACTCGTGTTACAGTGGTGGGCTAATGTGGTGTTCAGAGTCTTGCCCAGGGAGTAGCTAAGCATAGTAACGCAGACCGGGACTCGAACCCTGGTCTCCCACATAGTGTGGTAGCTCACTGACAGGTCGTCCATCTACAGTCTGAAAACAGCCTGTTTAGCATCACGACTTTGTGATGTCACAAGTACTAAGAGATTTACATATATGGCACTTTAGGCATAACTCATTTGTATGCAATAAATACACCATTTTATCCCAGACGTCTTATTGGATAAGACACAACACACAGCCAATCAAAGCAAAGCTTACTGACGTCACTGTTTTTGTGATGTCACAAGTGTTAACACCTTCATACACAGCACACCCATCTGTACAACAGTTTAGCCCGGCTCATTTACAGCACTTACTTTTTTTAGCATGCACTGACTGATGATAAGGCACAGTTCAGGGCAGCCAATTAGAAAAGAGCTTATTTACATCCCTGTAAGTACTAACACATTCTCTATTGTCCACCTATACAGAATCAGCTTGTATTATAATTAACAGGATTTACATGTTATAAGGTCATGTTAAGCTCAGGCTTTTTTATTTATTTATTTATTTATTTATTTTTAAATAAGGGTAGCCAATCAGAATGGAGCTCATTTACATTACTGTGTTGGTGATTACCGATATTGTGATGTCACACATACGGATACATTATTCCCCCACTCATTCACGCTTCTTTACATGTTACCATATATATTTCAGTGAAGGCTTCTTTTTAAACAAGGCACAATACAGGGCAGCCAATCAGAGCACGGCTCGTTTACGTCTGATGTATATTTAAAGGGCATATATCCTGGAAAACTGTGTCTTATTATGTTTATTAGATATTGCACACAGTGATGGTTGGTTTCTCCCCAGGCCTTAGAGTCCATGTACAGTAGGGATAGTAGGCCCGTTTTAGCATCACGACTTTGTGATGTCACAAGTATAGATTTGCATATACCAAACTTGAGGCTCATGCAACTTAAATGTAAACATATTTGTATGCAATAAATACACTATTTCATTCCAGTCTTCGTATTGCATGAGACACATCACACAGCCAATCAGAACAGAACTTACTGACATCACTGTTTTTGTGATGTCACAAGTATTAACACCTTAATATACAGCACATCCATCTATACAACAGTTTAGCCCCAAACAATAACACTGAATGTTATAAGGAGTGTTTTAGTCTGCACTGCTTGATAAGGCACCATATAGGGCAGCCAATTAAAACAGAGCTTATTTACATATGTCTTAAAGGCATAGTAACCAGTAACCATAGTAACCAGTAACTGACAGTTTAATTTCAAGAGATAAAGAAATGTTAGAAAAATGTGATGTAAAAGTAAATAAAGCTGATTTTGGTTCAGACCTACACGGCTTGTATAAATGCAGCACAGAGAACAAATAAACATACAATCATAAAAATTATATATATAAATATATAAATAATCCAATAAAATAATGACAAAATATAGGCTCATTACAAACATATTGTTAATACAGACCATGAAAACAGTTTGCTTTATTTTTTACATTTTTACCTTGAAAACAGCCAAACATTGGCCAAAATAAAAGTCAATATTATAACTGACTCCAACAGTAAATAAAGCTGGTCTTGGTTTAGACCTACACAGATTGTATAAATGCAGCTCAGAGCACAAATAAACATGCAATCATAAAAATATATATAAAATAATTCAACTAAATAATGACAAAATATGGGCTATGAGGCATATATGAGGCAGCTGAATGAACACCATAGGATCCGTCCATCACAGTGCTGATGTTGTAGGGCTTTTGAAACTTTAATGCAAAAGGGAATTGCATTTGAACACATTTCTATTCAGATGATACACTGGTGTTTGTTAGATCATGATATACATTATTTAACATCTCTACAGACATCATAAACTCAGATTAGGCTCACAGGGAATAGCTGGCATTTTTTAGCATCCAGGACCATGTGTTTAGATTCCTCCCAGAGTAAACAGAGCAGGGGAAATGAGGGTGAGATGAGGTTCTCCTGCACTTCTAAAGAAAATGAATGGAATTGACCTCATAAAACCTCTGGAATGCTCTCCGGTTTCTCATTAAGATGGAGTGGGAAAATTATCGGCGCACCGAGACGGCAGAGTCAGCCTTTATGAGCCGATCCATGTCAGAGTGGGGCGGGAAGGTCTGTGTTAACAGCTTATTCGGTCGGTTGTTTATCAATCTCAGTTCCAGAATTAGGTAATGTATGGATTATGTATGTCAGGGCTGTAAAGCGGGATAGTTTCGCTTGCATTTGCAATTGGCTATAATTCATGATCTATAAGAAAATAGCTCAGTTTTCAGCCTGTGGTTTCTACAGCGTGGACTTTTATATAGAAATTGCTCTCAGCTCAGGGGAACTGTGGAGGTCTAGTATGCTGGTAAGGCAAAACCCCCATATGACTGCCAAGAACCGGCAAGGAAGTCCAGAGGGTGGTGCACTGTTCCATTGTACAGCATTGCTTGCATGAACATCATCTTCATATAAGAACCATGAGAATGAAACCTTGCCTATGACGTCTTCTCAAATATTTAATTTAATTCCTAATATTATAGACATTAATTTTACAGAAGAAAGTTCGAATTTCCAGACATTATCAGACCTTCTACACAAATACACCTTCATCTACAACTAATCCTAATCTTAATCTACACCTTAATCTACACCTAGTTTAAATTTAAGATTAACCCACACCTTTATCTACACTTAAACCTAGTCTTAACCTAATCTGAACCTACACCTTAATCTACACCTACATCTAATCTTAACCTACACCTTGATATACACCTAAATCTAATCTAGCCTTAACCTACACCTTAATCTAAACCTAATCTTAACCTAACTTAAACCTACACCTTAATCTACACCTAAACCTAGCCTTAACCTAACCTGAACCTACACCTTAATATAAAGCTAAACCTAACCTTAGCCTACACCTTAATCTACATCTAAACCAAGTCTTAACCTAACCTGAACCTACACCTTAAATCTACATCTTAACCTAACCTGAACCTACACCTTAATCTAACCTGAACCTAACCTTAACCTACACCTTAATCTAACCTGAACCTAACCTTAACCTACACCTTAATCTACATCTAAACCTAATCTTAACCATAGTGGAATAATGAATCATCCCAGTAATGTCAATTTAATTTAAGAACCCAAAAGTTTGTAAACAGTAAATATCTGTATATTTAGTATGTTTATTTTGTATATTCAATCTTGTATATTAAGAATATTTTGTGTATTTATTATATATATATATCCTGCTGTAGAGTAATTATCTGAGTCTCATCACAAACATTTCTGCGCATTAATGTTCGGACATGGTCCACAAATAACAAATAAACCTCGATTAGCTGGACGATCCAGTGAGCTGGCACATCCTCCACCGAGGAGGTCAGACCTTGCGTAGAGGACGACGAGTCACCCAATGACAAACACCAACAAGGTGAAGCTGCAAAGAGACGTTTCCAATAAAGTGTCAGGTAAGTGTAGAGTGTAGGGTAGTGGTTTAGTTGGTTAATGATGAAATTATTACAAAGCCGTGTCTCAGTTCTCTCGTAAAGCCCAGGATGCATCACCAGTGGCGCGTTTCTATACGCTTGGTTTGGGAGAGCAGCAATAAAAGCCTCATTATTTCCAATTACGCCTCCCAGAACATCCATCATAAAGCCTCACTGTAAAGCATGTGGAAAGGCCATTAAAGAGTGTCATTAAGGCAGAGGGTCTGGGGGAGGGGGAGGAGTGAGGGATTAGTGGAGGAATGCAGGCAAAAGTCTGGAACGAGTGGATGAGAGCCAAAATATCTACATGATCTCAGCCTTATCAAAGAGTTTGTTATGAAGAGTATGAAGAGTCCGATACCGGTTGAGAATTTAATTCTGGAGGAGAACCTGATGCTGGTGGAGTCTGATAACAGTGAAGAGTCTGATACCGGAGGAGAGTCTGATACCGGTGGAGCGTCTGATACTGATAGAGAGTCTGATACCGGTGGAGCGTCTGATACTGATAGAGAGTCTGATACCGGTGGAGAGTCTGATACTGATAGAGAGTCTGGTACTGGTGGAGAATCTGATGCTGGTGCAGAGTTTGGTACTGGTATAGAGTCTGATGCTGGTGGAGAGTCTGATGCTGGTGGAGAGTCTGGTACTGGTGTAGAGTCTGGTGCTGGTGGAGAGTCTGGTGCTGGTGTAGAGGCTGATACTGGTGTAGAGTCTGGTGCTGGTGTAGAGTCTGATACTGGTGGAGAGTCTGGTGCTGGTGTAGAGTCTGGTGCTGGTGGAGAGTCTGGTGCTGGTGGAGAGTCTGGTGCTGGTGTACAGTCTGATACTGGTGTAGAGTCTGATGCTGGTGGAGAGTCTGCTACTGGTGTAGAGTCTGATGCTGGTGGAGAGTCTGATACTGGTGTAGAGTCTGATACTGGTAGACACACAATTACAAACACAGTTACACACAAACACACACAATTACAAACACAGTTACACACAAACACACACAATTACAAACACAGTTACACACAAACACACACAATTACAAACACAGTTACACACAAACACACACAATTACAAACACAGTTACACACTAGTCTCTCACTCTCTCTCTCACACTCTCTTTCATTTGCTCTCTCTTTTAATTCTCCAAGATTCACCTCACCTGTGGTCACCTCTGATCACCTGTGGTCACCTATGGTCACCTGCACCCACACATCGTTATTCTTCAGTCTTTCTTCTCTATGATTGCAGAACCCATTAAAATCACAGAGCGTCGCTTTCTTGGACATTTTCTGGACATGATTTAGAACAGGTTCTAATTATTGTAAAGTCAAGCAGCTAATCAGGGCTGCGGTGCCCCTCCCCCTCCCTCCCCCTCCCTTCCCCTCCCTCCCCTGCGCTGGTGTTTACTGTTCCCTCCCAGCACCAACCCAATTACCTCCGTCTGCTCTGACAGCTCACTCCTCCATCTCACCCCGAGAGCAGCGCACAGTCACTTGAACCTGCCGTCAAGACCATATTCAACTCTTTTAACCCAGCAGGAGAGAGGGAGCGCGCGCGAGAGAGAGAGAGAGAGAGAGAGAGAGCGAGAGAGAGAGAGAGAGAGAGAGAGAGAGAGAGAGAGCGAGAGAGAAGAGAGAGAGCGAGAGAGAGAATATTTATCATCAATATACACAATATCATCTATTCTAGTTTTTATACGTGACCTGTGGGCCAACACCCAATCACATGGTACCCAACCGCAGTAATGCTCTCATGGGGCTGAATGCAATCAAATCCTGCTGACAGAAATGTTCCAGTAATGCAATGGCCCAATTTATAATGCAGTAGTTAAGACTTAGTAAGGGCTTTATAATGGTGTTATAGTGTTTCACTATACTAAAGTGTTACCAGACTGTCTTCATCTTCATCATCCTCATCCTCACTTTCAGCATGTTCAAACACATACAAAAAGAAACAAACATCTAACATTAAGGCAATCGATTAGCAGGATCAGCACATCCCTGACACTTCTCAGGGGTTTCTCTTTTTTCAGTTCATCATCATTATAATCCTCATCATTCTTAAGATCGTCATCCCTATTATCATCTCCATTCTTACCATCCTCTGCAACATCACATCATTATAATCCTCATCATCATGATCACCATACTCATCATCTTCTTTATAATCATGATTATCATCATCATCATCATCATCATCATAAAATGTTTCAAAACAACTGATGGGCAATTTGCCAAAAATAAACAACAAAGTAATATCCAGCATTAGTTCAGTTGATTGGCAATTTGCCAATTCATTGATTACCAGTTCAGCCTCATGTAAACATCCCAGACACTGGCTGACTGCATGCCCTGCATCATCATCATCATCAACATCATCCACATCATCGTCACTGTCTTTATTGTCACCATCATCAACCTCATTATTACCATCAGCACCATCCTCATCCACATCACCACCATCACCACCACCATTACATAATCATCCACATCATTGTCACTGTCCTCATTATCACAATCATCATCCTCATCCACATCACCACCACCATTACATCGTCATTCACATCATTGTCACTGTCCTCATCGCCACTATCATCATTTGCATCATCATCCACATTATCGTCACTGCCCTCATCATTACCATCATCAAGCTCATCATTACCATCATGGACCTCATCATTACCATCATAAACCTCATCATTACCATCATCAACCTCATAATTACCATCGTCAACCTCATCATTACCATCATGGACCTCATCATTACCACCATCAACCTCATCATTACCATCATCAACCTCATTATTACCATCATCAACCTCATTATTACCATCATCATCCTCATCATTACCATCATCAACCTCATAATTACCTTCGTCAACCTCATCATTACCATCATGGACCTCATCATTACCATCATCAACCTCGTAATTACCTTCGTCAACCTCATCATTACCATCATCATCATCAGCAGCACCATCCTCATCCACATCATCACCAATACATCATCATCCCCATCAATGCCACCGTCCTCATCGCCATCATCATCATCATCATTAACATAATCATTCACATTATCATCAGCATCCAGTTTTAAGGTAATTGATTGACAGTTTGCCAACTGATGCATGTCCTCCTGTGAACACCAGAGAACATCCCAGACATGTCTCAGGATTTCCTCATTAATAGTCACTAATTGTGGGCTGAACACATGACCTCCGTCATCATCCTCATCATCATCATCATCATCATCATCATCATCATCATCCTCCTTCTCCTCGGTGAGGAAGCTGCTCTGATATCCTCCTGATGTGTTCCTGCAGCTCTGCTGTTCCTCTGATTTATGCCGCTCTCTCTGCGCACACAAGCGTTTGTAAAATATTGATGGATGGAGCGCAGGCTTTCAGGTTCCTTCACCCACAGACTCTTGAAAGAACAATGTGTTCCCTTTTTGTGGAGCGGCACGAAAAGCAGCTTTCTGGGAACAGGCAGGGCTTGAGGGAGCGGGCGAGTCTTCAGGTGAACGTTAGCAGCGTTAGCGTTGCCTTTCCTCGACTTTCTCTCACTGTCTCAGAGCCTGCCGTTTGAAACAGCTGGCAGTGGGGTTCTGAAGGCTGCTCGGTGTGTGTACATTAGTGTGTGTCTGTGTGTGTACATTAGTGTGTGTGCCTGTGTGTGTACATTAGTGTGTGTGCCTGTGTGTGTACATTAGTGTGTGTCTGTGTGTGTACATTAGTGTGTGTGCCTGTGTGTGTACATTAGTGTGTGTGCCTGTGTGTGTACATTAGTGTGTGTGTCTGTGTGTGTACATTAGTGTGTGTGTCTGTGTGTGTGTGTGTGTGTGTGTGTGTGTGTTCGGTGCGTGGGTGAAAGACTAGAAAGTAAACTTTGGATCAGGTTGCTCAGGTGTGTTATTTAAACAGCAGAGCCGCTCAGGCCTGAGTGCCACCTCTACTGGGCCGGTCTGAACCTTCTGAAATTCCCACCTTCACTAAAAACAAGCGGCCGCCCCCCTCTTATTCTCCTCTCTCTCCTTTTCTTTGCATTTCAATGGATTACAGGTCAGTCGCCACCCATCGCCACAGAAGCCACCTACAGCATCTCTCCCGCTGCTCACTAATGCTGTTCCTCCATCAGCACCGCTGAGAGAACAGCCAGCATTTTCCATCCTCCTGTGCCATCTACAGACAATCGGAGGAACTGGCAACCCAACCGCTGCCTTACGCCTGCTGAAAAAAAACGGAATAAACACTCTCTCTCTCTCTTTCACACACACACACACACACACATACACTCGCACAAGGACATGTAGATTTTGTTCAGGGGCGAGAGACATTAGAAATGGGGGAGGGCTCGACCCAGAAACGCTGGTTTCTCTCTGCAGAGAAAAAGAAATCCTCAAACTGAGCAGCAGATATTTACTCTTTCTTCTTACTCTCTTTCTCTCTCTCTCTCTCTCTCTCTCTCTTCTTTTAGCTCTCTCGCTATTCTTTTAGCTCTCTCTCTCTTCTTACTCTCTCTCTTCTTTTAGCTCTCTCGCTATTCTTTTAGCTCTCTCTCTCTTTTCTCTCTCGCTCTCTCTTCTTACTCTCTCTCTTCTTCAAGCTCTCTCTCTCTTTTTACTCTCTCGTCTTTGAGTTCTCTCTCTTTGTTCTTTTAGTTTGCTTTATTGACAAATTTACATTTGTGTTGTCAAAGCATTACATTCATACTGTATATATGAATAAAACTAAATTAATAAAATGATCTACATTAAAAGTATAAAACAAAAAACAAACAGCAGATCAATTGAATTAAATAAAGACAAATCCATGCTCAATAATAATAAACAATATTAATAATAAACAATAATATTATTTTGATATTTATTACCTTTTGAGGACCTTTTAGGACTCATTATCGCCTCCTTTTGGGCTGGCATGCTCCTGTGATATGTGTACTGTTCTCATGTTCTTGTAGATGCTGTTAAAATCTTCTCCTCAAAGGAGAAAAAAAAAGACAATCAGAAATATCCCGAGGCCTCGGACCCGTCCTGTTAACATCTCCGGCACTTGTCCCGTCTTTATTTATAACACAAAGCTACAAGATAAGACACAATATGTTAATGCACATTACCCGCCGTGCGGAGGTATACATTAATCATGAGACATGAAACAGCATATGCAAAGCCCCGGTCATGCTGTGGCTACGGGTGGCTTCAAAGGATTCACAGGAAATGCCACAACAGATGAATGAGAATACCACAAGCAGATGACCACCATCTGGGAAAAAGTCTGACCACTCGGCGCAGACCTGGGGCGCAGCCAACAAAATATGATAAACAAGCTGATTAAAGGAGCAGCGAAGTCCCGGATATCCTGCAAATGCAGGGACTTTACAACAGAAGACAGACAGACAGACAGACAGACAGTGAGACAGTGCTGGAATGCTAACAATCTCAACATTATTTTGAAGCAACGTTGGTCTGTTTACTAATTGTGCCGCATGCCCATGCCAAGCGACTGGCACCGGCATGAAAACGGGTCATGCTCTACCTGTTCAAAAGGAAAAATGGGGGCTAGGTGGTACGTTTCCATCTGGCGAGTGGGCAAGTCATGAAAAAAGCCCCGTACACATGGCAGCCAGGGCGTCCTGGGGCATGGCAGTGGAAATGGAGGCGGCGTCCGCTCTCTTGGCAGCAGCGCTGCAGGAATGTAACAAGGCAGGTGGCATCGGGAAACGCACTGCAGGGCCAGACTCAGGTGTGTTCTGTAGGGCTGCAACCCAATATGAATACAGAATACAGAGCAAATCGGCCAGTGGCAGATTTAGGGCATTTAGAGTCCAGACCAAGTGTGTGTACGTTTGACCTTAATTCACGCTGCACTTTAACAAGCAGACTGGAGAACTCTGCTCGATATACCTACGTCTCGTCGTCCTCTCCTGTGCAAATGTCTCACACCCCTTCTAATAAAAGCTTTCATCACCTTTAGGTGCATACAAACACACCGTTGGCTGCTCCCGACACTAGGAGGGTAAAAGCCAGCCACCGCCTCTTTCTGAACAGCCAATGATGCACTCAGAGTCTCTAGCTCCGGCCTGTTCCGGCCAATTGTGCTCATTTTGACTCCGGCTGCCGATGGCAAAGTGGCAGGGTTTGGGATTTGACCTCACAATCCACAGGCCATAGCGGCAGAGCATTACACTGCTGAGCCACATCCAAGCCCCCTCCATCTGATACCCGATGAGGTAGGGTGGTGATCATCCATCCAGCAGCCTGACCTCACTAATGCTCTATTTGCTGAATGCAATAAAACCCTCACTGCAACGCTCCTCCAACAAAAGCAGCATAAACTCCTTTTTGCAAAGTGCAGACTTGGCTGAGGCAAGGAGGAGAACTTGAGAAATTTAGGTTGGAGTTTTAGGGGGCTTCGAGCCATTCCCCCTCACTTGCCAGGCAGAGGTTGAGTATAATTGGACCATCAGGAGGAATAGGGGAGTGGTGGAGGGGTGCGAATTTTCATCATGAGAAGGAAAGGGGAGAGGAACAGCTACATAACGTGTAGTAATGAAGTTTTAGAAATTCAGAATTCTGGATTCAGAAAGAAATAATGACTGTGCAGGCGTCCCAATACTTTTGTCCATATACTGTGCGTGGTTCGTCCGTCTATTCTGCCGTTTATGTACTATTTTATCAATATATTCCACCGCTTTTGTGAAACTGGGACTCTGGTGAACCCGTTTTAAGCACAATACAATTCGTCCACACGAGTCAAGAAATATGAAAAATGTGGGGCGGTGGTGGCTCAGCGGTTAAAGCTGAGGGTTGTGGGTTCAATACCTGGGTTCGGCAAGCTGCCACTGTTGGCCTTTCACCCTTTCTGCTCCCTGGTATGCTGGAGTTGGCGGCCCACCGCTCTGGGCGTGTGTGCGCTCGCCAACAAAGATGGGTCAAATGCAGAGGACACATTTCACTGAACAGTGAGAAATACATGCACCTTTAAAATGTCCAAAATCTGGCTTCAGTTTTTCAGGTTTAGGGTCGGAGTATCTCTTCACACAGTGCTCTAGTCACCTGGGCTCTATTATATCGAGAGCTGAGACTGATCCGAACAGTTTGATATAAAATATATCATATGGAAGTGCTTTTTAAGGTGAATTTAAGAAGATATGCGCAACAAAAAATGGAGAGAAGGCCCTCCAGACTTCAGAGAGTCGACATACGGCAGGATATTAATACAACATGTAGTCATTAGGGTATTATTTTTAGACTTAACAGTTTATTTAGAGGGCTTCAAGCTTCAATCTGTGCTATTAATGATAGTTTGGAACGAGAAACCGGCATTGTGTGATGCTTCCAGCTCAAATCCAAGACTTTAATTGAAGGAAATAATGAAATAATGAGTCTGTGCTGCGCTCAGATGGTCAAACAGCATGACCTGACAGCTTCCTCTTCCGGCTGGAAGCTGCAGTGTGTGTTCTGTGCACTCCAAAACATTACGGTAGAGGAAATAGTGGCGAATGAAGGGCCATCTGCTGCGCCACTTGGCACCGCCGTCCGTGCCAGCGCCTTCTCAGGTGGGAACTGGAGTGTCTCCCTCAAGTGCGGTGTGAACATCACGCAAAGCAGACAAATATCTGCTCAATATTCACACTTTCCACAGAACTCACATCTCCAGATGCGCCGAGACCCCTCCTCTCCCCTCCCTCGGTCGTCTCACACTCTTGTATCTGATGAAAGAGCTGTTGCTAATCTATCAGGAGAGCGGAGCATCAATTACAAATCAGCGGTCACTGAACTTTTCTGGAAGATCCATGTTGTTTCCTGTACAGCTGGAGGCAACGTCTCTGCATGGCAATCTATTAACTTCAGCCCAGCCTGACCGATTATTCACCCAGGTCCTCCCTGGCTGTCCCTCTGTCTGCTGCAGCGGTCAGCAAAAGTTTGGGGACACTTAGCATTCGCAATGTTGCTCATAGAAAGGGTCAGACTGGCTGATGAAAGGAGTGTTTTATTTTGAATACACACAGGTTTACATTTAGTGTTGGTGTGAAGATTAAGTTTAGGCCTAGGCTTTGTTTTGAACTTAAGGTAAGGATTAGGTTTGGTTTAGACTTTGTGTTGGGATTAGATGTAGAATTAGGCTTTATGTTGAAGTTTGGGTCTGGATTAAGTTTAGGTTTAGGATTCTGTTGAAATTAAGGTTTGGATTAAGTTTGAGATTAGGCTTGTGTTGAAGTTAAGGTTTGGATTAAGTTTAGGTTTAGGATTCTGTTGAAATTAAGGTTCAAATTAAGTTTGAGTTTAGTTTGTGTTAAAGTTAAGGTTTGGATTAAGTTTAGGTTTACGCTTGTGTTAAAGTTAAGGTTCGGTTTAGGTTTAGGCTTTGTGTTGAAGTTTAGGTCTGGATTAAGTTTAGGTTTAGGATTCTGTTGAAATTAAGGTTTGGATTAAGTTCAAGTTTAGGCATGTGTTGAAGTTAAGGTTTGGATTAAGTTTAGGTTTACGCTTGTGTTAAAGTTAAGGTCTGGATTAAGTTTAGGTTTAGGATTCTGTTGAAATTAAGGTTCAAATTAAGTTCGAGTTTAGTTTGTGTTAAAGTTAAGGTTTGGATTAAGTTTAGGTTTACGCTTGTGTTAAAGTTAAGGTCTGGATTAAGTTTAGGTTTACGCGTGTGTTAAAGTTAAGGTTCGGTTTAGGTTTAGGCTTTGTGTTGAAGTTTAGGTCTGGATTAAGTTTAGGTTTAGGATTCTGTTGAAATTAAGGTTTGGATTAAGTTAGAGTTTAGTTTGTGTTGAAGTTAAGGTTTGGATTAAGTTTAGGTTTAGGCTTGTGTTAAAGTTATGGTTTGGATTAGGTTTAGGTTTAGGCTTGTGTTAAACTTAAGGTTTGGATTAAGTTTAGGTTTAGGCTTGTGTTAAAGTTAAGGTTTGGATTAAGTTTAGGTTTAGGCTTGTGTTAAAGTTAAGGTTCGGATTAGGTTTAGACTTGTGTTAAATTTAAGGTTTGGATTAAGTTTAGGTTTAGGCTTGTGTTAAAGTTAAGGTTTGGATTAGGTTTAGGTTTAGGCTTGTGTTAAAGTTAAGGTTTGGATTAAGTTTAGGTTTAGACTTGTGTTAAAGTTAAGATCTGGGTTAGGTTTAGGTTTAGGCTTGTGTTAAAGTTAAGGTTCGGATTAGGTTTAGACTTGTGTTAAAGTTAAGATCTGGGTTAGGTTTAGGTTTAGGCTCTGTGTTGAAATTAAGATTCAGTTTTTTTAGGCTTGGTGAGAGTTGAGGTTGTGGTTTGATTTTATTGAAGCTACAGTTAGGATTGAGTGAGTGTACGATTACGCCTGTGTGTTGAAGTCACGGTTTGGTTTAGGTTTGTGCTGAAATTAAGGTCTGGATTAGGTATGGTTTAGACTTAGACTTTATTTTGAGTTTAAGGTAAGGATCAGGTTTGGTTTACACTTTGTGTTAGGATTAGGTAAAGATTTGAGGCTTTGTGTTGAAGTTAGGGTCTGGATTAAGTTTAGGTTTAGGATTCTTTTGAGATTAAGGTGTAGATTAGGTTTAGGTTTAGGATTATGTTGAAGTTAGGGTCTGGATTAAGTTTAGGTTTAGGCTTGTGTTGAAGTTAAAGTTCAGATTAGGTTTAGGCTTGTGTTGAAGTTAAGGTTCGGTTTATGCTTGTGTTGAAGTTTGTGAAGATTAGATTTAGACTTAGGCTTTGTTTTGAAGTAAAGATAAGGATTAGGTTTTGTTTACACTTTGTGTTAGGATTAGGTTAAGGTTTAGGCATGTGCTGAAGTTAGGGTTCGCATTAGGTTTAGGTTTAGGCTTGTGTTAAAGTTAAGGTTCGGTTTAGGTTTAGGCTTGGGTTGAAGTGAATGTTCGGATTAGGTTCAAGTTTAGTTTTTGTTGAAATTAGGGTTTGGATTAAGTTTATGTTTAGTCTTATGTTAAAGTTAAGGTTCGGATTAGGTTTAGGCTTGTGCTGAAGTTAAAAATTAGATTTAGACTTAGGCTTTGTGTTGAATTTAAGGTTTTGATTAGATTTAAGTTAATGAAGGTCAAGAATAGGCTTAGATTTTGTGTTTAAATTAAGTTTGAGTTTAGTGTAAGATCAGGTTTAGAATGAGATTTAGATTTTACACACCTGTTCTGTATGTATAAGTGGTAATAGGCCCGGTAACTGAGCACATTTGGGACAGTGTTGTGAGCCAGCACTGTGTGTGTTTTTATTCATTTATTTACTTTAAATCTTGCTATTCAAATTGCAAAAGAAGGCGAGATGTCCCCAAACTTATGACAGGCAGCGTACGCTAATCACTGCGAGAGAATTTATTGCAGCCTGGCGCTGGATGGATCCTGTTCAATGGACCGACGGGACTGACGGACACACTTAAAGAGGTGTTTTTGAGTGCTGCTCTGTTTTATCTTGGTTTAAGTGCAGCCAAGTGCGGCCCTCGTGTCCTTGGCTGAGGAATATAGCGGCTGTGACACGGCGGATGAGGCGGATACAGCGGCGGTCAGGGGAAAGTCATTTATTTCCTTTGACCCACTCGGTCAAGTGGATTGAAGCTGATCCTGCCATCTCTCTCTCTCTCTCTCTTTCTCCACCCTTCTCTTTTTCTCCCCCTTCTCGTTTTTTGCGGCACGTACCCACACCATTTCTGCAATTACTGCTCACAGCTGAGGGTGATGGAGGCCGTGATTTTGCTCTGAAACCGGACTCTAGACCTTTTTCCCTCATGTTGACACCATTAAGTCCTGGGTTTGAAGGTGCCAGCCTCTGCAGTAGCTCGGCCGCTAGCCGCCAAATTCGCTTCTCATCAGCTCGGAGCCGCACTCAGCCGGGCCGACTGTAACCCGGCACAGCTCTTAAGGTGCCCATGCCATTTCTTAAGGTGTCACAGGAGGAAATTGAGAGGTGTGTGAGGTTTCTCTGTGTGTGTGTGTGTGTGTGTGTGTGTGTATGTGGGTGGGCAGCTCTGGCCTTGGCGCGACCCAGCTAGCAGTTAATGGCCTCGCGAGCCACGGGACTCCACTGCCCAGGGTTTGAGAGAGGGTGTTATTAAAAGTCCATTTCATCGTGAAAGGCATTGCCTGTCCCTGGTTTAGTCCAGAGGTTTCCAGTATACTAGAAAGGGAAGGTATGATCAACTGGCTTGTTTTTGAGCAGTATTTCTTAAGCATAATTATATTTGATTATCCAATCAAGGTAATCTTAACAGCATTAGTTAGTTAGGATTAGGAACAAGGCCCGGCTGAAGATTAGGACTAGGGCTGATTACTGATTATGTTACTGAGGTCAGCTGGCCTTTGCTCTGACCTTGACTAGAACGGAGGAAATGCATACAAAGATAAAAGATTTAATTCACTGGGCTCATAATTCTTACCATTTGTTGAAGAATGCTGTTGAAACCTGCTGGATGACATAGAACCTACACCATGTTCAGGGTACATCCTCAGAACCCTAGCCAGAGTATTCCTTAAAGGCACTGGTCACCAACCCTCGTCCAGGAGACCTACAAATCTCCCTACAAGTTTCAGAAAATATGTTTGAGATCTGATGCTCTCTGTGTATTTCTACTCATTCTGTTATTTAGAGTGATGTTTCTGAGGTGTTTCTTCTCTTTTTGACGTTGAGTGTGATGCTCTCCAGGGATTCTTTACCTCCACCATTGGGTCTGATGCTCTCTGGGGCTTTCCTTTTACCTCGATCATTTAGTGTGATGCTCTCTAGGTGTTTTTACTCCCTCTATCAAGATAGGTAGACAGCTATATAGATAGATAATGTATTGATCCCGAAAGAAAATTTAGTGTGATGCTCCTTAGGTGTTTCTTTACCTTCTCTCAGTCTGATGCTCTCTAGGTGTTTTTACTCCCTCTATTGTTTAATGTGATGCTGTCTGTGTGATTCTTCTCCTTAAGTGTGGGTGTTTCTTACCCTCTATCATCTAGCCTGATGCTCTCTGAGTCTTTCTTCTCCTTCTATCGTTTAGTGTGATGCTCCTTTGGTGTTTCTTCTCCATCTGTCTCTCAGTCTGATGCTCTCTAGGTGTTTCTACTCCCTCTATTGTTCAATGTGATGCTGTCTGTGTGATTCTTCTCCTCCTCTCTGGGTGTATCATCTTCATCTATTGTTCAGTTTGATGCTCTTCAGATGTTTTTTACCCTCTATCGTTCAGCCTGATGCTCTCTGGGTCCTTCTTCTGCTTCTGTTATTTAGTGCAATGCTTCTGAGGTGTTTCTTCTCTTTTTGTCGTTGAGTGTGATTCTTACCAGGGGATAATTTACCTCCACCATTGGGTCTGATGCTCTCTGGGGCTTTCCTTTTACCTCGATCATTCAGTGTGATGCTCTCCAGGTGTTTCTACTCCCTCTATCGAGATAGATAGACAGCTATATAGATATAGAATTTATTGATCCTGAAGGAAATTTAGCTTTGTGTGATACTCTCCAGGTGGTTCTTTCCCTCTATCATTTAGTCTGATGCTCTCTAGGTGTTTCTACTCCCTCTGTTGTTCAATGTGATGCTGTCTGTGTGATTATTCTCCTTCTGTCGATCAGTGCAATGCTCTCTGAGTGTATCATCTTCATCTATCGTTCAGTGTGATGCTCTCCAGATGTTTCTTACCCTCTATCGTTCAGCCTGATGCTCACTTGACTCTTCTTCTGCTTCTGTTATTTAGTGTGATGCTCCTGTGGTGTTTCTTTGCCTGCTGTCTTTCAGTCTCTTTAAATGGATCTTTCCCTCCATCATTTGGTCTGATGCTCTCTGGGTCATTCTTCTCCTTCAATCATTTAGTGTGAAGCTCCTTAGATGTTTCTTAGCCTTCGGTCTCTCATTTTGATGCTCTCTGGCTGATTCGTCTCTTGTTGTGTTTAGTGTGATGCTCTCTGGGTGCTTTATCTCCATCTATCCTTCTATTTGATGCTCTCCAGGTCTTTACCTCTATCGTTTAGTGTAAAGCTCTTGAGGAGTTCCCTCTCCCTCAGTATTTCAGGGTGATGCTCTCTGGGTCTTTTTCTCACCTTATTTTTAATGGGCTGCCCCCTAGCTGATTCCTCTACCTGTATTGTTCAGTGGGATGCTCTCAGGGTGTTTCTTTTCTTTCTGGCATTGAGTGTGATGTTTGTGCATGGCTTTTCTACATCCTTTGCTGTCAGGTGTATTGCTCTCTGGGTGGGGTTGGCCATGTTTTCCTTCTCCTGTCTTGTAACATTTAGGTCATATCAAAATTCTGGGCAGTAGAAATTGCACTTATTCGCCTTCCCTGAATATTCTCACGATTTGGTAATATTCTTTACACTGAAGGATTCTGGGCTCCTCAGCAGCACCTGGAACACACGGCGAGTGTGATTTCTCTCAATAGAGAAAGAAATCTTCCAGCACAAAGCTGAAAAACTCTGACATAGAAAGCCATCAAGCTGTGCAACGAATATCTGCTTCTGATGCCTGAAAGGACAATCTCACAAAAGGTGGAGAATACGGAATTAGAATAAGCGTCAGAGTTGCACGAGAGGCTGTTTAACGGGGATTTAATCCAGCTTGCAGTCTCTGCCTGGAACGTTTAATCTCTTTATGGTTTAAGTTATCACGCGATAACACAATCTGCGCCAGTGCGGTTCCAGCAGCACAAATGAGAGAACCTCTGTATTAGTGCTGACTTCTTTCAAGTCTTATTTGAGTAACACCTCGAATTATTTATTTGATTCACTGCATTCCTCATCTTTTCTCATTGCCAGCTTGATGCTCATTCCTTTATGAATGTTCAGACTTTCACTTGCTGAAGCTCAACACAGGATCAACACCTGACATTTTGTCAAGGCTGTGCTAACTTCCAGGCCTGGATTTAAAGAGTCTTTGCTAAGCATGAATCAAATCAGTGACTCGGTTCACCTCGAGTCAGTTTCTGCTGAGAAATCAGTGACATTCACAGCGTAATGCCACCTTAAGCACACACTGATGAGCTTTTGTGTTGCTTATTATTATCACATTAATCAACACGACCTTCAGATATCAGTCTTACACTCCTAAAAGTCAATGGTTCTATGAGCACTGTCATGGTTCTATATAGAACCAACCAATGTTTGTAACAGAGATGAGTGAGTATTAAAAAACCTTCGCTTGATGTAAAGGTTCTGTACCAACACAAAGGTCCTTCAAACATGGTTGAAATAGTGGTTCTTCAGAAAAGTCTGGAGTGTAAGTTCACCAAATGGTTCGGTTGATCAGGATTTGGTTCCACTCACAATAGACACTGTATTCTGATCACAGAGATGTTGGTCCTGAAGGTTCTCCCTGGGAACTTCAGAGGAACTTTAGAAAAAACCACAAACCAAAATGCTCTCCTGCACACCTAACCCTGCTACATAAGTCTATAAACCTATGAATGCTGTCAGAACTGTGAAGAACTGAACAGTTGAGAACCTAGTCTTGTACATCATGAAGAATCAGCATTTTCCTGCACATCTCCTCGTTTTCTGACTTTTTACCCTTTTGCCAGAGAAAAATTCTCAACAGTATGTTAAGATGGCTTGTGTGGAATGCCACTACTAGAGCTTTTCTATGGAAGTGACATCAAACCCAGCTGCGGCACAAACAGTACGTAAGGTAAAGACACTGAGGAACGAGAGATGAATAAAAACACGGGTGGATGAATAAACATAGTTCTGGGGGGAAAAAAAATCCATGCAGGAATAAAAGCAAAGGCCATTTGTATGAATGAGGCGCAGGAGAGAGCAGGTCGGCCTGTCTGCCTCGGTAATGGTAGCTGAGCCGGTGTGAGACAGGATGAGCCCTTTCAATCTCGCCTCTAATAGAGAATGACTCCACTGAATTGCACCGTGCACCAGCATCTGAGTGCAGCCACATTGCTATTCACTGAGCATCACACATCAGCTTTAACAAGTCCAGACCTACAGTGTGGTTAGATTGCTGGCGTCCAGAGTGGACTCTCCTTCTTACATTTTCTTTTCTCTTCTTCAGAGCCTGTGTAAACGGCAGGGAGGGCAGGGTTGCTTATGTTAAGAGGCTTGTTCTGTATTAGACCATCTGAAGAAAAAAATATATATACGAAAAATCTGAAAATGCCCGGAGAAAAATATGTAAATATCTGTTAAAAATGCACATATACAGAATATGGTATTCAGTGTGTATGTTTACAGTATTTGTTTATATTTTTATGGAATATCTGATGGATATATTGATGCCTGGCATTAGGCAGCATGCTGCCAATAGGGTCATGATGTTTATCTGCTCCAGAGAGTCCTATTCTATTGGCGGTACTTTTCTACAGGGACTAGCATTTGCACATCTGTGTCAGCAATGGCTGCAACTTAAAGTAGCTGAATGCATTCATTAGAGTTGGGTGTCCACAAATATTTGGACACATAGCGTAGTCAAATGATTTGTCTGGGTGGGGAGGGGATTAACGGGGGTTAAATCTTGCAGCTTTTGGGTTTAGAAGGGATTTGCTTTGGAAACGGCGGCACTATAGTAAAGTAGCAGTTTTGTTATCGTTCATTAATTCTGCCTATATGGAGACCAATTTTCATTTGTCCTGAACCCACATGGTTTACAGTGGGACCAGTGGCTAATAACATAGACATTAGAAGGGATGAGTGGCAGTGAAAACCCAACCTTCATTAAGTTTTATGAGAGCACTTCATATATTATGGCCTAAAAGGATAGGAAGCCATCTGGTTCTTGAAGGCCGGAGCATGTGGGGTGGGTAAAATGGAGGGAGTAAATAGCTAATTCCAAACGTGTTATTTCCTCCCTTTCTCCTTATTTACTTCAGATTTGTCCCTTTATTTGGTTCTGTGTTTTTCCATTTATTTCACTGGAACCGCCAATAAATAAACTCTATTGAAAAAAAGTTTGAAAAAGGCTTCCTACAAAAAAAGGAGGATTTTACATCAAAACTCTTGCTGCCTGAGATGCCAGCATGTGAAAAGATAACACATTATATCTATTGGAATCAGAGTTGAATACAGAGAAGAACACATTTTCGTAGCTGGACCTTTTCACCCATCATATAAAGCTTCAGCAGCATTTGTACTCTAGACTTATTCACTTTCACCTACTGCAATATTCATTTGAGGACTGTGCAAGCAATGCTAGTCTGCTTTCATATTTCATTGCATATGAGGAATTGACATTTCCATGGTTATATCCCTCAATTGATCACAGCACAGGACAATGTTTTTACTGTTTTTATATCGAATAAACAAAGAGACACAGGGAATCTCTTCGAAGCCTGTTTTGATTACATTCTGGAATACATATTGATCATTCTCCTAAAACTACTACTCGTCTTACAGTTACTGTATTATTGAATAGGAAGAACCACATCAATCAAAAAGACAGTCCTCAAGCCTGGAGATCCCTCTGCTGTAGCTTAGTGTCACTAAAAGGAAATGTGTGACTGTGTTAATATTTATTATTATAGTAATACGTTATAAAAGGATGCAAGTCAAATATGGAATATTATATGAAGAATGAAAGAGGTGGTGAGCAGCACATTCCCAGAGGTCACTTTATTAGAAACCTTGTGCTTCGTCTCTATGGCCACTGTATCAGAAACAGAAACTGTACTTCTACACACACTTGGCACAGGACCAGATATTTTGTTTGGGTGTATGTGTTGTTTTTTCACCTAACGTAATGACTCAATCCAGAACATGTTGAGTTCTGTCAAGATCAATATTTTGTAGTAGTCAAGTCTGACTCAAGACCAAGACCAGGACACACCGAGTCTAGGTCAAGACCAAGGCCAGGACATATCAAGTCTGACTCAAAACCAAGACCAGGACACATTGAGTCTGAGTCAAGACCAACACCAGGACACAAAAGGTCTGAGTCAAGACCAATACCAAAATACAGAGTTTAAGGCAAGTATAAGACTTTATAGAAAAGTCTGAGTCAAGACCAAGACCAGGAGACAAAGTATGTGTCAAGATCAAGACCAAAATACAGAGTTTGAGTCAAGACCAAGACTTCATAAAAAAGTCTGAGTCAAGACCAACACCAGGACACAAAGTCTACCCCAAGACTGTGTATTAGTCAAGTCTGACTGAAGACACATTGAGACTGAGCCAAAGCCAACACCCAGTCACAAGTCTAAGGCAAGACAGAGACTAGGGCACATTGAGACTGAGTCAAAATCATGACTTAGTGATAGTCAAGTTTGATTAAAAACCAAGGCCAGAAGCTAGTGAGACAGAGCCAATGGACACTAAAAATTGACAGTATTGGCTGGTGAACTGTACACTTGCCACAGGACTAAATACTGTCAAGATCAAGACTTTGTGGTATTTGAGCCCAAGTGAAGACAGAGAACAGGACACATTGAGTCCAGATCAAGACCAAGACTTTGTAGTAGTTAGGTCCGACTCAAGACGGAAAACAGGACACAGTGAGTCTGGGTCAAAACCATCACCAGGACACATGTGGTCTAAGTCAAGACAGTGAACAGGACACACTGGATCTGAGTCAAGACCAAGACAAGGAGTCCACCCCTAGACTTTGTATTAGTCATGTCTGATTGAAGACAGACTCTAGGACACAGAGTCCAAGTCAAGACCAAGACTTTGTAGTAAGGTCTGACTCAAGACAGAGACCAGGACACAGTGTGCCAAAGTCAAGACCAAGACCAAGACCAAGACTCATCAAGTCTCAGTAAAGACCAAGGTCGGGACACACTGGGTCTGAGTCAAGACCAAGACTAGGATTCATCAAGTCTGAGTTAACCTTAAAACTTTGTATTAGTCATGTTTGTTTGAAGACAGACTCTAGGACACTGAGGAGTCTGACTCAAGACAGAGACCAGGACACATTGAGTCTGGGTCAAAACCAACACCAGAGCACATGGGGTCTAAGTCAAGACAGTAACCAGGACACGATGAGCCTGAGTCAAGACCAAGACTAGGATACACCAAGTCTGAGTCAACCTCAAAAATTTGCATCAGTCATGTCTGATTGAAGACAGACTCTAGGACACTAAAGACACATCAAGTCTCAGTAAAGACCAATGCTGGGATATATGGAGACTTCCAGACTTAGTAGTGGTCAGGTTTGATTGAAGACTAAGACCAGAAGCAAGTGAGACAGAGCCAATGGACACTTAAAACTGAAAGGATTAGCTGGTCACACTCGCCTAGGACCAAATACTATTGGGGTGGGGGTCCATTCTCAGCACTTAATTGACATGGTATTCATGGTAGTTGTGTGTGTGTGTGTGTGTGTGTGTGTGTGGTGGTTTTTTCCCCTCTCTCACACTCTTGGTTCTCTTTCAGCTCTTGACTTTCACTGCAACAGTATCTAAAGAGAGGACAAGGTCAGATCTGTGTGTTCAGCCACATTCCTCACATTCACACAGCAAAGGAAAGCAAACTGACTCTCATGAAGGCGAGTGTGAAGGATGGATTAATGGTGTGAGCTTGTGCAGCTGTGAGCCACATGTTTGTTTTCTGTGAAGAATGAGCAGAGTGTGAGGGAGCATTCGCTTCAGGCTTGACTTCTGTGTTCTCTCCTAAAGCTGAGTGGCTACTGCGTGAAGCTCCTGAAGGAATCAAAGTTGTAGAGTTTATATTTGGAATGGCCGATAGATCAGTGGAGGCTGATCTGATATACACAAGAGGCTGGGTTTTAAGTTCTTTCCACTGGTCTTCTGAAGGGAAGGTAAAGCTGAAAAGGCTTAAGTAAGTTCATGGTTTACAACAATCAAAAATCCAGTTTCTCAGCCATGGCATTAAAGATTATACCCCATCAATTACCAATGAGTCAAGACAGAGACCAGAACACATTTGAGTCTGAGTCAAGTCCAAGACTAAAACACATCAAGTAAGACTTAAGACAGAGACCAGAACACAAAGGATCTGACTCAAGACCAAGACTAGAACATATTAAGTCTGAGTCTACCTCAAGACTTTGTATTAGTCATGTCTGATTGAAGACAGACTCTAGGACACAGAGTCTAAGTAAAGACCAAGACTTTGTAGTAAAGTCTGACTCAAGACAGAGACCAGGACACATTTGAGTCTGAGTCAAGTCCAAGACTAAAACACATCAAGTAAGACTTAAGACAGAGACCAGGACACACTGAGACTGAGCCAAACCCAGCACCAGGACACATGGAGTCTATGTCAAGACGTGACCAGAACACAAAGGATCTGAGTCAAGACCAAACCTAGGACACATCAAGTCTGAGTCTACTCCAGGACTTTGTATTAGTCATGTCTGATTGAAGACAGACTCTAGGACACATTGAGATTTAACCAATGCCAGCACCAGAAAACAACCAAGGCCAAGACACGTCAAGTCTAAGTAAAACCCAAGACTTAGTAGTCAAGATGGATTGAAGTTTGAAGACAGACACCAGGCCACACTGAGTCAGACTGAAGACTGACTGAAAGTACTGGCTGATATACTGTGTAAGTTTGAATTTTGGCCAAACCATCACTTTAAAATCCCCCTAAGGTGGTCAAAGAGAGCAGGACATTAAAGTGAGTAATCCTCCCTGGATTTTGCTCATAATTAGTCAAATGGGCCTGTTCTGATGAAGGATTCCGCTCTCTCAGCCAGATGCACAGGGTTGTGATCCTGCATCCACTGAATCCACTCTTACCTGGCAGGTTCATCCTATTTATGTCTCTGAAGCCATGGTGGAATCAAAACCATATGTTCATGGGTGTCAGAGATAGGAGCTTTTAAATTAATTGCATGTGTGTGTGTGTGTGTGTGTGTGTGTGTGAGAGAGAGAGAGAGAGAGAGAGAGGTCATTTAGTGTGTGTGTGTGTGTGTGTGTGTGTGTGTGTGTGTGTATGTCGCAGGGGATCACCTGATAATTGCAGGATGTTAAACGTTATATTTAACTACTACAGTTATATCTTCAGTGTTGCTTTTATATCCAGGTAAAATAATCGAGTGAATCGATGAAGTGATTCTGAGCAGGAGGAGAAAGAATCAATTCAAGTGTTTTAGGGGTTAAATATTGTTTAACTACTTAAGAAGAATGTGACGACTACATTACAGATCACACGTTGTTTATTAATTTGATTATAATGAGATTTGATTAATTAATACTGAAAATGGCCAGAAACATGACCAAACAGCTCAACCCAGTATTTGGGTTAAAAAAAAAAGTGAATTTATAGCTTATGAGAAACATAATAGATCAATCAATCAATCAATCAGTCTGTCGTGGTACAACTGATGGACAATGGCACTGCCATGGTACATGGTACTACCATGAGGCTGTTAGCTGCCAGTTTGAGATTTTTCACCCCAACAGAGCTGAAACTGATATCTTAACCCTTACTGGTCCCCGGGCACTGCAGCGAAGGCTGCCCTCTGTTCTGGGCACCTGAGCTCACTGTATTCACTGTGAGCGAGTGTTTGCCCACCAGTGTGTTAGTGTGAAATTCCGTACGTCACATTTATCATTATGGGCAACACTTTACTTGGATGCTTCAACTTGGAGGTTGGAAAACTCTGTAACGTCGGATGTTGTTTATTTACCAACAAACATCGACAGCAAGACAGAGCTACTGGAGTTTCAAATGATACACAAACACACGCTGTTTCTCCGTCCTGATGTCCTGCCGGGTGTCCTCTTTTCTCTGTCCTCATTTTTACTCCCAGAACTTTTCATTTCTTTAGTCTCCGTGTTTACATTCTTGTGTTGAACCATTTTCACAGTTGTCACTCTGTAGGGTTTTGAGTTTTCATATTTTGACTGAAGGTTATATATATATATATATATATATATATATATATATATATATATATATATATATATATAGATATATATAGATATATTCTTTTTTTCATTATTTACTTTTATTACATCCTTGAAGAAGTAATATATAATATAATCGTAATACATATATATATATATATATATATATATACTGTATATACATAAATAATTTGTTTCATTCTTTACTTTTATTACATCTTTGAAGAAGTAAAGCCATGAGCACCTTTCTGAAAATAACCCTGAACATCTATAAGTCATTTGCTCTTTTTTTTTATACAGAAAACAGTAAGTTTAATTTCTGAAATATTAAAAGTGATATAAATAATAATTAACAGATTCGTACAAAATGTCGCTTTTAATTTTACTCCCATTAAAAACTCCCCCTAAAGTGACAAATGATAAATTGAATGAATTGTGGAAATCACACCTCCTTCCACAGCTGAATTAATCTCACAAGTGTGAACTTCTACTCCGCTTCAGGCACGCTCAGCCTCCAGACAGGTATACACAGTTACCTACACACAACAAACACTATATGTCCAAATGTTTGTGGACACTTCTTCTAATGAACACATTCAGCTACTTTAAGTTGCAGACATTGCAAACAGGACGGAGGGTGTGGACGGGGTGTAAGATACCCATTAGCATCCCGGCACGCCTTGCGCCTTGCGGGTGTAAGATTGGGCTCAGAGAGTCGAAAGAAGGAAATCTTACCAGTGATATTGCCACCAAACTCAACATTTAAAGAGCAACAGAACGTCACTTGAGATTTGAAAGTGAGTATACCTGAAGTTATGGCACACTTAATATTATTATTTTATAAAAATGCCACATATTATTGTTTTATTTTCCCTTGTGCAATATTAAATCAAGCAAAAATGTACTGTAATTTGACCTGGGGTGCATAAGTATTTGCATATGACTTGAGAAATAGCTTTCACAGCATTTTGAGTTTAGAAGTTGCAATTGAATTACTCTAAACAAATAATAAAAAAAAATCATATATTTCCAATTTTTAAATATTATAATAGTTTAGTCAACAACTTTACAGTGAGACATTAATATAAACAAAAGATTAACCGATATAAAAGTATATTAGACCTACTCAGCAAATTCTACAAGTAAACATAAAAAAAAAAACCGATACAGAATGATACAGGAACTCATATATCCGTCAGGGGCATTAGCATACATGCTTCTAAACCATCTCCTGAATACATCTGTCCCCGCCATGTCTCATTTCCAGAGCGACGGTGTTCATTTTGTCGAAGCAGATCCACCGCCACCCTCAACAACCCCCCAATCCCTCTTCACAGCATCCTTTATTCAGGAGTGTATGGATTCATTTGTGCGGGCCGGACATAGAGACCCCGCACTGTCCACTCAGGTCACGGGCTTCTGGCCCTCACGGTTATTTGCATAATGGAATTATGGGAGCTATGCTACGTCTTCAGTGGGCCATTAGGCAGGGCTTTGCTGGATTGTAATTAGTGGCTTCTGCCCTTAACCTTCATTAACATGCAAATGGAAGTCTTGCTCACCAAGAAATATAAGATGCATTGAAGGAAAAATGCCAAGGTGATTAACAGGAACCCCCCGCTCTAACTGTCTATTGTACGTTCGAGCACACTTGATTTTCAACACCTTGTTTCGGAAATCAATCCACGGAAAAACTCAAGTAACAATTACTAAGATGCCTTCGAACACTAAGAGTGCACTGAAACAGTGACACAGTGGATTTACTCCATTCAGCGGAACTGAACAAAAACACTGTGGGAACATTTCCTGATGAATTGGCCAATAAAAAACGTCCTGATTATGCAAATTACAACTTAAAAATGCATTTGCATTTCCTTTAAGGGTCCGTTTTATTATGCCAGTTATTAAATATTTTGTATATACACTGTATATATTTTGTAGTAATAATAGTGTCAGTGTCATATAGTATATTCATGTAGAAAATGTACATATATACATACATAAATATATACATATGTAATACATACACATACACACACACACACACACACACACACATATATATATATATATATATATATACTTTTAATTTTACTCCCATTAAAAACTCCCCCTAAAGCAATTATGGATATCACACCTCCTTATAAATATAAGTATATATGTATATGTATATATGTAATATACATTACATACACACTACAGATCAAAAGTTTTAGAACACCCTTTATTTTTTTCAGTAGTCTACTGTCCCGCAAGCCTGCTTTGCATGTTCTCTTAGCGTTGATTATCTTACTCCCGCTCAACCTGCAGTCAAACCTGCAGCTCCAGGTCTTATCCTCACCACTGAAACTGAGACTTGGTCCAGTTCTAAGATGCAAAAAAAAAAAAAAAAAAAAAAACCTTCAGAGTCAGACCTCTTCCTGTATCTGTACCTCTTCAGGTTTTCTCCAGTTTTAAAGAGCTGTCCGGTGTAGGAAACGGTCCTCACAACATTCTGTCCTAATTTGTATAATAAGGAATTATGATTAATAATTAAAAATTAATACTTCCTCGAAAGACAGAGCAGCACTTTTAGGAGATCAGTATGCCTTCCTTTATGAAGTGTCTTTATCAAGACATTATAATAGGCATCTGAATGCGCAATGACCTCAAATACTGTGGTGCAGAGTCTGATTTTATGTAGATAACAGGGTTGTAAATTAGAAATTGGTATTTATTAGCTGTCAAAGCATAATTTATTATTATTATTATTATTATTATTATTATTATTACAATAATAATAATAATAATAATAATTATGATTATACTTATATTACAGCAGACTAGCTGTAAGCTGTTAACCACTGACTTCCCTAAAATGGTTTTATGAAAAGGCCCTTTTTCCCCCACACCCTACATAATTTTTCTTTTTTTCTTTTTTTCGTTTGTTTTCCTCTAAGCCTCCCGGCAGTTTGCTGCCTAACTTTGTACTATTTGAGGTCACAGGACTCTGTACCATTGCCAAGTCATTCAATGGACTTAAATGTCAGTAAAAACAATGGAAAATTGGTAGTGTTCTATAATTTAGATCTTGGGTTGAGGTAAGGGTTAGAGTTATCTTCTATCTAATCGTCTCACAGATTCAGTATCTTCCAAAAAAAAGGAAAAAAAGTGAAATTGAAACCAGTTTCAGTTGGAAATGAAATAAACACTGGATGCTCTGTCACTTCTGAGCCGTCCCTCATGTATGTATATTAGTGCAGACAGGGCCTGAAAGCCGTTGATTACTTTTCACTTTTTTTTCCTGAAGGGTCTTTTACAACAGTGTAATCACTATAGTTCATTTCTGGTGGCTGAACTGCCAACTACTTGATAACCATCATCTGTCTTAGATATTAAATAATGGTGTTTTAATGTCAGTTTGGGAGCAGCTCTGACATTTAGTGGATCAGTAAAGATTCGCTTTTATTTGCGAGGCGTAATGTAAAAATCCGCAGGCTGCAATCTTAAATGCACAGTGGAACACTGGCCTCTCAGAAAAGGGCCAGCGAGTGCAATATTCATCAAAAGATAACAACAGTGTGCAATTTACATTTTGATTAGCACAGAAGCGCTTTGCAGAGTACTCCACAGGGGCCTCTCATCAGCAGGAGAAATAATGCTGTAATGTTGTGTGTACCTAAAAGCACTGACGGCTGCGTTTAACACTGATCAATTGCAGAACACTTCTGATCCATTACACAACCTTTAAAAAATATCAGAACTCTGCAGGAAAATGCCATGCATCTCATACGTGAATACCACGCTGATTGCTCTTATTGCTTACCCTGCGATATTAAAAGTTCTGATTTTTAAATGCTTCATGGATTCCAGTTCTGGGGTTCATTGAACGTTTAGCTGATGTTTTTTTTCTGAGACTATTAAATAAAACAGTTATGTGGATCGACATTTTATGAGCAAGGGCTACTTCAGCTTACACATATTCTGTTTTACTGATAATAACTGTATTCATAATAACTGAAAACAAGAATAGTGAACCCTTTATGCTCCCTTAAACTTTTAATGAACCCTAGAGATTGCTAATGACTAACTACATGCAAAGCAATGCAAACTGGATCAGTTTAAGCTGTAGAAGTGAATTAAAAGTGGAAAACCATTGGAATAAATAAGTAAAATAATATCAGAAATATCAAAATAATATAAAAATAATATATATGAAAATATATTATGTACATGATAAAAATATATATTTTTATTTTTATTTAAACATGCATGTATTTTTATTATCAGACTGATTGTTTATTTTTTGTTTGTTTGTCTAGCAATGCTTCCAACAGTAAGATCATAAGGACTTAACAAATGGCTCCTCCGATACATGCAAAGTCAGCCACCCCCTCTTTTCTAACTGCGGCTGATGCACCACTGACAGGCAGCCCGCCCACTCTGAGGAAAGCCCCAGGTCCCCAGCTTCTCTGCATGTCATTTTGAGCTACATTTAATATGTGAAAGCTGTTCATCCCGGCAAAAACATACCACATACTGGTTATTATCAGGTTGACTATTTTAGTCAGGTTGGTCATACTTTGTGCTGGTCAGCAAGTAAGCTGTTGATCAGCCAACTTAACCAGCTTGAGGTGACCTAGGCATTATTTATTATATTTACATTTCGAAGCAGGATAAACTCTTTAATACCCTCGATTTCAGAAGAAACAATGAATAAGCAGGTGTCCCAATACTTTTGTCCTATTTAGTGTATCTACACTTTCCACTTGTTTCAGCTATGACAGCATTTCTGAACTGTGACTTCTACAGGTCGGAGGAAAGTCCACTAAAAGGTTCTTCAGGTTCTTCAGTGTCGTCACTCGTCATGGATGTTTATTTTATGAGGCTATGCAGACAGGTATTCAAATAGACAGTCAAACACACACATAGACACACATGCATGCAAACACTACATACACACACACACACTGAACTTTGTCTGCTCTCAAACTAGCCACCGCTATTTGCAATTCAGATCAGCTCATTTGAATGAAACGTTGCTCGCCATGAATACAGTTGAACTTTCCAGACATGTCAGACAAGACCCTTACAGAATTACCCACGGACATGAACACATTAATCAAATGAGGAATTGGCCGTTCGACAGCCCGGTGAATTCATCCTTTGGTCAGGGTCACTGTGGATGGGAGGTGGGGGGGTTGGGGGTGCAGTCTATGGGTCACTTTCCTTTTGTTAACCCTGTCTAATTAAAACCTAAACCCAGGCCAGGATGACAGGGCTATTACAGAATCACTTTATTACAATGAGTCTTTCAAAAAAATAATTGATTTGCGGGCCTGTGAGGGCAGTGGCATGTTTTGTGGCAGATGGCAAAAATCATTTGGTCTGGACGCTCTCATGCTTTAAAATCTGTGAGGTCAAACCTCTGCTGGTCATAATTTCATCATTTGTAACTCTCAATTAACCGTGTCCACCAACAGACATGCCAAGCCAAGTGAGCTTTCCTTACAACCGGGTTCATTTACATGGTCGGCATTTGTCAACTTTTCAGCACAAGTAATTGGGTTCTTGCTTGTGAGGGGAATCGAACCCCAACCTGCCACATGGAGGGTAGTGGTAAATATACTATGTACAGCGTGGGCAGCCAACTCCAGCGCCCAGGGAGCAGAGAGGGTGAAGGGCCTGGCTCAAGGGACCAACAGTGGCAGCTTGTTAAGCCCGGGTATCGAACCCACAACCCTGTCATCAGTACTCCGGATCTCTGACCTCAGAGCCACTGCTGGACAATAGTGTTCTCCACAACATTATAACACTACCACTAAAGCCCGGGGGTGGCGAGTCATCCGCAGAACGGCCTGTGCTCTCTCTGGGTGGGCAGATGGCGCTCTCTCCCCTCATCACTCTTAAGTGATGTTGGCCGGCACAGGCGTCTGTTAGTAGGTGAAGTGGAGCTGGGGCTTCAGGGCTTTTCTTTAAGCTGTCCACATCGGCGGCAGGTAGAAAAGAGGAGGAGGTGGTGGCTGGCTTTACATGTATCGGAGTAGACATTATCCTCTTAGTGTTGGGGCATTTCTAGTGCTAGGCTGAGCTACGGACAGGGGGGTTAACTGGCAGCACCAGATTTTGATAAATAAATTATAGAAGCATTATAACAGCCTCAAAGTTCATTTACTATGTTTTACATAGAACAGAATAGTGCATGGTTTCAAACTGGTCAAACAGGCCGACTAGTTAATTTAACCTGGTGGCCAGGGTGGTCATGCAGCTCAATCTCCTTGGTCATGTTGGTCGACCAGTTTTGTCATACTAGTTGATTATTTTCACATTAAAACATGGGCGATGCTGGTCAGGAGCTAAGCTGGTTAACGACCTAACCAGCTTGAGCTGACCAGCTTTAATGAGAAATATATTATATACATATATATTATATATCATATATATAAAGTAGATATATAGATACATTTTTATATATTTTTCAGTGGAATTCAACCAAATTCTGTCAGCAGGAAATCAGAGCTGCATCAGATATGTACTGTATAAAATCAAATTTACACAATTCTCCATTAATATAAACGGGGTCTCTGTATTTTGTGTTTCGCTCAGGTCCCTATTTCCATGTTCCATACCACAATCCATGTTTATAGATAATAGTAAGTCCTAGATAACTGATGTTTTTGATTTGAATGTATGGCTCTAGCTTCTAGTCCTCATTGGCATATAACTTTCACATTATATAAAATTGATTATTTTAGTCATACACTCTTAAAAATTAAAGTCCGTCAAAAGGTTCTTTGAGCAATGGCATTGAAGAACCACTTATTGTTCAAAATAATAATAATAATATATACATAAACATTTAAATGTCTAGAGAACATTGGTTCTTTACCATTATAAAGCTTTTTTTCCATCTCCATTCTAAAAATTCAAAAAAATGGTTCTGGTTTTGGATGCTGAAGTGGTTCTTCTACCCATAATGAAGAACGCAGTTTCTTCTCATACCATTGCTGGTAGCCGTGCGTTACAGTGGAACTAATAAGGTCTGAATGAGGCCCATGATTTACAATATTTCAAGGAATTACAATTATACATGATGTTATCTTGAGTCTGATGCTATGGCTGGCTTTATTATTATGGTTATTGCATTATTATCATTCATTCTGCCCCATAGAATGACCTCTATCCTTTAATAAAGCCCTGCTGCTCAGTTGAGGCTGTTGCACTGTCAATATTCACACTCCGCTGGTCTCCGGTGATGTGAGAACTTTTATGACAAAAATAATAATAAATAAATAAAACAGAGAAGAAAACTAGGAGGACAAGCAGACATCTGTGGAAAAACCCACCGCATCATTCCTCAGGACTGACAGCTTGCTCAATAATTCATACAATTAGTTTCTCTCCTTAAGCAGCTCTCTTGTTTCAGTAACCCACTATGACCTTAGAACCCCTCCCTGTCTGATTAGTCAGCCCACATTGATTTTGTGTAGAGTGTAATTAATGTGACGACATGAGCGGTTGATTTTGGACATCTGTATCTGTCAGGCCTGCTGCACACACTCCAGCCTGCCGCACATCTACTTCACCTAGTCAGAGCGCATCAGCGCCTTCCTGCAAACGAGTTCGGCGATAGAGAATTAATGGCATGTTAACCTTCTCTGCGATGACAATGACGTCGGTCTGTAGCTCTCTTCCGCTCTCGCTTCTCCGACTGAGCTTATTGACCTCCTGCTGATGCTCTCCCAGGGTAGACAGGATGGAGACCAAGACCAAGCCGAGAGACTCCTCCAAAGCATCCTTCGTTTGACGGCTGGCGGCGTCATTCTTAAATAAAGGACAATGGAGCAATAATGATCCATACAGACAGACAGACAGACAGACAGACACCCATATTCACCCATATATATATTTGTGAGATGGAATTTGGCTGCCTCCATGTACTGAACACACACATACACAGTGGACAGTAAGACCACACAAGCTCAGAGCCCATGAAGCATAGAGGGTTAAGGGCTTTGCTCAAAGGCCCAACAGTGGCTGCTTGCCGAGCTCAGGTATCAAACCCACAACCCTGTCATCAGTAGTCTGGTGCTTTAACCACCGGGTCACCACTGCCCCTATTCTGTATACTTGCTTAGAACAAGAAAAACAGACAAGCCCAGTTTTTCCGGACCGCTATTGGCAGCACAGAATGGTTAATAGCACTTCAGCGATGGGGAGTTTGGTCTTTATTGTGAAAATGATGGTAGCATTTCTATTGACCCTGCCTGGTAAAGGACTCCAGCCTTGCCCTCGGAGCTTTAAGTTGTAGACCTTATATTTACTAGTGTTCAGATGGGAAGGGTAGTAGGTTACGTTTAGGTTAGGGTATGGTTAGGATTGGTTTCAGGTGTGGTAAATTAAAAAATAAATAAATAAATAAATAAATAAAATTATTTATATATATATATATATATATATATATATATATATATATTGTGTGTGTGTGTGTGTGTGTGTGTGTATGTGTGTGTTTAAAGGTCTAGAGAACAGCTTTTTTTCCATCTCCATTCTAAAAATTCAAAAAAATGGTTCTGGTTTTGGATGCTGAAGTGGTTCTTCTACCCATAATGAAGAATGTAGTTTGTTCTCATACCATTGCTGGTAGCTGTGCTTTACAGTGGAACTAATAAGGTCTGAATGAGGCCCATGATAACAATTATACATGACGCTTCAGCAATATGCAGTTGTTTGGTCTGGCATTTCCTGTGACCCTTGCCTGGTAAAGGACTCCACCCTTGCCCTTAGAGCCGGTGTAAGTGAAGGGTAGTAGGTTACATTTAGGCTAGAGTAAGGTTAGGATTGGGTTTGCAGGTTTGTAACCTTCTTTGTTCAGCTTCATTGATTTCTGTGCGTCTGAATTGCATCAGTAATTTAGTACACATTGTACAAATCCTGAAATGCAGCTTTAGTCACATTTGTACAAACTCCTTTTGAGACCCGGCTGTGTATATACAGTACACTACACAGGAAGCAAGATGTAGATTTCCACTATTAATATCGCCACTATTAACTATCTACACCATGATTATTATATTATGATTATGATCAGAGCAGTTCAACAGTTTAGTGGTTTGGTAATTTTGATCAATAATTTATAAATAGTTCTGATCAGAGGAGGACGGGTCGGGTCCCCCTTGTGAGTCTTGGTTCCTCCCAAGGTTTCTTCCTCCAGCTCTGAGGGAGGTTCTCCTTGCCACTGTCGCCATTGGGGCTCACTGGGGGTCTTTGATCCTTCATGTTTTCTTATGTTATTTCTTTTTTTTCTGTCTTTTACTAATTACTAATTATGTAAAGCTGCTTTGTGACGACAACAGTTGTAAAAAGCTATACAAATAAATCTGACTTGACTTTACTAGTTTGGGATTAAATCTCTGCGTTGTCTATGGTATTTTGATGTCCCTCTTCATGAGGTACTATAAACCAATATAGGGGTCATCTCTGTGGAAATAGTTTCAAAGACAGAGGAGAGAAATATTAGTTTTTAAGAATCTCCAGATGAACGTGGACAGGACCTTATAAATAAAGATGCTATAAGGGAGTTCTTTAAACAATGCCACAGAAGAACAATTTGGCTTTCATAAAGGACCATTTTTATAAAAAAAAAAACATTAACAATTAACATTTTAAAGGTTTAAAGTGTAAAGGTTTTTGACCAATTTGAAGGTTCTTCACACTTAAAAACATAGTTTACATTCATAAGACCTCACTCACCAATATCTTCCTAGAAATTCTTACATTAGTTCTTGAGAAAAGCCCAGCAGCGTCTCTACTTCCTCCGGAAGCTGAGAAAGGTCCGTCTCCCTCCACCCATCCTCACCCTCTTCTATAGAGGGACCATAGAGAGCATCCTAAGCAGCTGCATCACTGCCTGGTTTGGGACCTGCACAGCCTCTGACCGCAAGACCCTCCAACGCATTGTGAGGACAGCTGAGAGGATCATCGGAGTCTCTCTCCCCTCAGTCATGGACATTTACACCACCCGCTGCATCCGCAAAGCAACCAGCATTGTGGATGTCTCCACCCACCCTTCACACAGACTGTTCTCCCTCCTGCCATCAGGAAGAAGGTACCGCAGCATCCGGTCCAACACGACCAGACTCTGCAACAGCTTCTTCCCACAAGCCATCAGACTCCTCAACTCCAGAGACTGAACTGATGGTTTTTCTGTTCCATGCACACTCTAACTTTACTACCTAACTGGACTCAATATTTATTACACACTGCATAATTTGCACACTACCCCTAATTATTTATTATTCTCTGTCTGTACTGTGTTGTGTTGTCTGTCTGCACTTGTACTGTGTTGCACCATGGTCCTGGAGGAACGTTGCTTAGTTTCACTGTGTACTCTGTATGTAGTTGAAATGACAACAAAAACCCACTTGACACTTGACTTATCAGAAAGTCTAGGTTAGACTTATGATGTGTTGACTTGTGTAGAATTGTTCACAGCTCTGCTCTAATACTGATGAATCCCATTGTCCTTCTAAAACTGAACAAATCCCAAATCAGAAAACTCTGGTAAATGTCTGAATCTTTGTTTAAACTTTGCATAAGTGGGTTTTAAGAAGAGATTTCTTCTAAAGTACAAAATAGGAGGCATTACGACTAAGAACATTTGTAGAACCTTTATTTTAAAAATGGAGTGTAATTTTCTCAGGGGAGGAAAATGGAAACACAAAGGAAAACACAACCAAACCTCAAGTAGCTCCTGTACAAAAGACGATTGTCCCAGCACCTGTCTGAACTATGCTAACACATTTTGAGAACAAGTGCCGAAGTCTCTGAAAGCCTGCAGTCTTGGTCTAAATGAAAGGTTTCTTACCCTGCTTCTGAACGTCTTTCTCAAACCCAACACAACAGGTGAAGGATTGAAATCCAATAATGACACAGGAAATATGGATGCTTTAAAAAAGCAACGTAAAGTAGGATCCACACAAGCATGCAGGGGTCACGTAATTTCATGAAATTATTATATTTTACTAGCATGCTTTAAGACATTTTCCCCTGAATAGATGTTCCACAGTGCTTTCTCTTTGCTTGTGTAAACGTTCTCAGGAGAATTCTTTGCAGAAGCCGCTGGAGAAGGTCATTCAATAGGAAAAGGATGGGACGAAGCAATAAGATGAACAGCCATCACAGCTGAGAGGCTGAGGATATTATTAGCAGCATTAGAGAGAAAAGATGAAAAGGGCTGAATAGACAGGAGAAAAATGACTTCTTCCTCTCCACGCTTTCAATACCTGATGTTTTATCACCCTTTATATTTACCCATATGTGCAGAGAGTCATTACTGCTCTGAACAGAATCCTACTGTAACATTCAGACCGTAATACAGAACAGTACCCCAAATTAGGAGATGGTGCACAGTGGGAGATTTCATATTGAATCAACTTCAATCATTTGGGACTAAAAGAGCCTCTTCAGAGCTGTGAGCCATTCAGGACCTCACATCCCACAGATGTAGCTGGGTTAGTGGGTAGACACTGTAGCTCTACCTCCTCAGTGTATATCACAATACCTACATTTAGAGCGTTATTAATATTCACCCTAATGAGAGACTGTAGCTCCGCCTCCTCAGTGTATATCACAATACCTACATTTAGAGCGTTATTAATATTCACCCTAACGAGAGACTGTAGCTCCGCCTCCTCAGTGAATATCACAATACCTACATTTAGAGTTATTAATATTCACCCTAATGAGAGACTGTAGCTCCTCCTCCTCAGTGTATATCATAATACCTACATTTAGAGCGTTGTTAATATTCATCCTAATATAAGAGATTGTAGCTCCGCCTCTTCTGAAAATGCTGACTCAGAACCAGGGCTAATGAGCTGATAGCTTTGAAATGAATAGAGCTAATGCTAACGATGCAGATTACAGATATCACACAGTGATTACAGTCTGTGAGTATCTTCTGAACACCCACACCTTGAAATTAATTCCAGCTCTATCCACTGCACTGAAAAGGGTCAGCCAGTGAGGCTTCTAATCTATCGCCTTGGTGTCCACCGCATCTTGTTGCCTCTACAGAAATGACATCGTCTGGCTAACTGGCTAACGTCTCGCTTGATTGATTAAGCGATGCAAATTGTCATAAATATCCATGACCTGGGAATAAATGAGCTGCATTTAAGAAACAGTGGTAGTTAAACAATTAGCATTGCGGTCCCCTCGATGATGGAACTCCCATTCCCACTCATTAAGAAGCTGTGTCTTTTAGCAGTTTATCCCCGCTGTTTTATGAATTCTGAATTACACCTCATTAATGTGTCATTTACATAATTACCGGCAACGAGGACAGTGCGCACAGTAGGACAAGCCTCTGTTAGAGGAAAAAGATAAATAAATAAAAGTCGACCGGAGAGATGGTCCCATGCTGCATGTGACGTGCGATTATTTACTGGACGGTTTTGGCGGCGAAACACTGGGGTCCCCTCGTTCTCCCCCCAGCATGACACTGCTAGAGCAGACAGACCCCCGAAGAACACACTTCTTCACACACCGTGAAAATCTGTGTGATGAACGCCGCAGAAAGACAGCTGCAGCTGGCTGATAGACCCTCAGCGAGCGAGGCGGGATTGTTTCATATCTGCAATTAATACACCTCCAATAAGGAGCTTCACGCTGCTTCTGGAACAAGAGCTCAGACACATTAGCAATTATCAGCGAGTCCATCATCGCAAAGCAGGTTCATTTGGTGATATTTTGTCTCCCTGAGACTGCCATAACAATAGCACCACCTGCCTAAAATAGACTATTTCCCATTTGAGCTGCCACATCAGGACCTCTGAAGGTGTCCTGTGGTATCTGGAACCAAGACAAGTGTTAGCAGCAGATCCTAAGAGTTTTGCAGGTTGTGAGGTGCGGCCTCCATGAGCATCGGTGAGCTTTAGGTGTCCATGACCCTTTTGCCGGAGCATAGGTTCACTAATCCTTCCTTGGAGAATGTTTGGCAAGTACTGACCACTGCATACCAGGAACACTATACCCCACAAGACCTGCCTGATGTTCTGGAGATGTTCTGACCCAGTCAATGTCTAAAACATCTCAGTCTGGTTCTTGTCAAAGTGTCTCAGATTCTTACGCTCGCCCATTTTTCCTGCTTCAGCTCCTTCCGACTGTTCACTCACTGACTGATATAGATATATACACCTTGCTAGGAACCGCTGGAACCAGATCATTCATTTTATTCACTTCATCTGTAAGGGGTACTAATGTTATGGCTGAGTAACTGAGTTTTTTTCTTCTCCACATGATCTTCACTGCTGTCCACACACCTCCTATAGTGGTTGGGTTCTTCTTCTCTACATAGTTAACACCACAGTTCCTCCTCAATCTCTGAAGCTGTGTTCCAAGACATTACCACTCCTCAACAAACCACAGCAGTGGATGACTGGTCTGGGGGCTTGGTCTTGTTGTTAAGATCTGGTCATTGGTTGTGGTTGTCCATCAATAATGAGCTTGTGTCCCAGTAGGCCTACCCAGAATCAATGGGCCCAAGGTGGAACTGCCCCTGGGACAAATCCCCTGGTCCTTCCCAGGCAAAGAACCAACTGGATGCCTCACATGTATGGTTCTTTAACACTGCAGATTCACTTAATGATCCTGAGTGGCTTCATAATTTTAACACTGGTTTAGAAATGTTTATACATGACATATAAATATTACAAATGTTAAACGGTTTGAGGAGTTTTGAGCCAATCCCACAGAGTTTCTTTCACAATAGAGTTTCAGATTAATTTAAAATGTTAAATTCATCTGAAATAAATTCCGCTTCTCAATTGTCAATAGCTACACATCATCTAAGCAGAATATCTTTAAACTGGAAAATCTTCTCTGCAAACCATTACTAGTGAGGAAAAAATGGCCAAAGTGGAATTAGGATAAGCGCTCCCCAAATCTGCTGCATATAAAATGTCTCTAGGAATGTCTTTGGCCCAGCAAGGTACGGTGTAGGTTATTTGTAAGATAAATGGACCCACAGAAACAGATGACAGGTCTTTAGCTCAAGTATAGAATGCAATTAACTGGCAAATGAGGCCAGGCTAACCCAAATGACCAATGAGAATGGGCAATGCCTCCAGGGGAATGAGAATTCAACTCGTAACTAATCTGCAAACAGCTCAGTCAACTCCACTGAGCTGTGAAATGGCGTGTGACACTTTAACCAGCACAGATTTGTGTATTCAAAATTATTTGACATAGTCTAAGAAATAAAGTCCAGTCCAGTAAAAGCACTTGGTGTTTTTAAGCTTTTAGCTTTTTTTTTTTTTTGGCTGCAGTGACAGACAGGAGGCAGCAAGGCATCAAGCCAGCCTAGAAGGTTGAAAATTCCCTCTCTAAAAAACTCATTGCCAAAGTCTGACATTGCTCACGTCCATCCTTGCATTCTGCTCTATAACCATTTTGACTATTTTCAGTTACAATCCAACTTGTTTAGCAGCTGAGTCATGCTTACTGTAATAGCCTCTGGAGCTGCCCAAGGTCCTGCAATAGTCCTCAGTTCGGAAGTGCTAAGATACCACGAGTCATCTTTAAAAAAAGAAGGATTTATTTATTCTATTTGAAAACTGTTTCCACAGTTGCAAGTTGGATCAGTTCTGCATTTAAGTCAAAAGCTTTTTACAGTTAACCATATTACCATATTATACAGTACCAGTCAATCATCATCTTAACAATATTTGATCCAAATGTTAGGGTGACCATTTTTGGTTTCCAAAAAGAGGACACTGGGGACACATATGCATCCACTGTAGTTTTCAGTAGGCCTGAGTTGTGGGTTGAACTGAAAGGAGGTGATCTGGTCATATAGGCTGTTAAGGCTATTTATCGTTTTTGCTAAATGAGTAAATGTGTGCATATTAATGTACATTAGCATACTGTAGCTACAGGGTTTGAGAGATATTCCACCCTCACACACATACACTCACTGCCACAGTCCTACAACTTAACCCCCAGCCTTGCCACCCTAACTACGGTGGATACCGGTGTGTCCCATATGTGCTCATTTTTTATTAGTTTTTTTGATTGTTGCCCAGAAGGAAGAGGATGGCCATAAGAAGATGGCCAAGTGTTTTCAGTTTGGGGTTTCCGCAGTGCAGGCTGTTAATAAGAGATGGCAGTTTAGGGGAACTGTGGAGGTCAAGATGTGATCTGTGTACACTGTGTAAAAAATCCTAATTTTATGGATTTCTTTTTTTGATATTTTTCTTTTTTATTGCATGCAAAACCATAGCAATCCTATTTAAATTTACAACTGTTACATTATTAAAGTATTACATTTATTTAAAAAAATTTAGACTGAAAAAAAAGAATATTAAAATAAATCTGCAATTAAACATGCATATAATAACATATAGGTGTATTGTCCATGCAAACAATTTATGAGTTTTTTAGGGTAAATGTAAATTGTTTTATATTTTTGTGTGCACTGTAAAAAAAAAAAAAAAGGTCAAATGACGAATCAATGACTGCCAAACTGTCATGGCATGCTAGGCCAGACGTGATGGGATAAACTCTCGCAGAGATGGAATCCAATGCAAGAGGGTTTATTAAAAAAAATGAACACAAACACTAGACAAGGAGAGCTGGGGAACCAGCAGCTAGACAAAACGGCAAGGCCAACTTAACCTGAAATGGTAGTGTGCTGCTGCGAGCGTGGGTCACCTAGCTGGGTCATGGGTACCCAGTGAATCCTGACAGTGAGCGAGGGAGCCTCACTGATAACGTGGTGAGCAGGGTGACCTGCTCCTGAACGTGGATACCGAGCCGAAGCTGCCCGTAGCACACCTCTAGTCATGAGGGGAACCTCTTGAGCATCCTCAAGGTTCTAAACAATGTAATTCTTGGCACTGAATGGCGGTGTCGAGGCTCCTTAAATACCCCCAGTCCCAGGTGAAACACATGAACCAAACGAACATGAATCGATACACTGAACCAAACACATGAACACAAACGAGGGGGGAGTCCTTATTTGGGCCCATGTGCGGCGGCTCGGAATCAGGGGCACAAACTAAATAAACATGAACATAACATCCTTATTGAAATTGAACTGAAAACAATACATGAAAAATACAGGAATTTTAATTCTATTAAACTGTTAAAATGTTGGGTCACCATTATTTTACTGACATTCATCGTTAACCAGTTTTCCCAGGGCCTCCTTCTCTCAGGTGTGCTTGTTGTTTTATGTAATGGTTGACTGCTTGGCTTTATTACTGAAGGCTGTAAGAGCAAGTTTCCTTTTTCTGCGTTGCTGAGAGTGACCCTGTGCCGGCTGAGTGCCAGTGCTCACCCTAATGCTCCCACACATTTATTGGGTGTTTATTGGTGTTTGACAGATTTTTTTCATTCATTCTTTGCATTCATCTTTCTGCAGAACATCCAGCACTGGCACTTTAAGTGTTTGGTAACAATGTATTTCATTTTTTTTAAATGTAAATTTATCAATGTTTTTCCACTTAATTTAAATTAGGGTATTTCATTTTAATTTTGTGTTTTTTTGTTTGCCAGGCATTCCTGTCAGTCATTTTTTTTTTTTTTTTACATTTTTTACAATGTAGCTTCTACAAATGATATTAAACATAGCTCAAAACCTGTACTTGGATTTAAAGTGTAAATGATTGAGGCTGAAACTTGAATTTCACATTTAAAGGATCTTTTTCCCATTAAATTCCGTTTTTTTTTTCAATAAATAATTACACAATATACATGATGAATGTACAACCTAATATATATGTCATATGAATTTATTTATTTGAGCCCCCCCCAGCAGAGACCCGTTGCCCTAGTCAGCTCTGCCCTATACATACAGAGGCCATGGTACACAGATCAGGCAGCATATTGGTTTCTGTATTCGTATCTGTTAATAATGGATTGACTCTATGCAGTACATGTAGGCTGAATCTCTACTGACTCACTGGAGACTCGTTCACACATCTTTCATACACATGTTAAAAAGAATGAGGCCAGG
This sequence comes from Salminus brasiliensis, assembly GCF_030463535.1. Classification (NCBI taxonomy): domain Eukaryota; kingdom Metazoa; phylum Chordata; class Actinopteri; order Characiformes; family Bryconidae; genus Salminus; species Salminus brasiliensis. The sequence goes on from NC_132902.1 coordinate 27,326,988, forward strand.
ATTCAGCCTCTGAAGATGACACTTGTTAGGTTTGGGTCAACATACCTCTGCCTTCTCAGTACACACCAATCTACCTTTACTAATAATAGAATAAGTGGCCTGCAGAATGGGCCCGGCAGTCATTTCCAGGTGTTAGACATAACAGATGGGTCTTTTTCCGCAGAGAGAGGACCACAGAATACAGACTGAACACCCAACATACTGCAGTGTATTATCATATGCACATATTTGATTGACAAGAGACAATGAGAAGAGCTGGTAGTGAGAAATTGCTCCTGCCTTCCTGCCCCGTGGGCCCACGAATCCAAAATGCATTGCCAGGAAGTGCTATCTCGGTTTCTAATGCATCTTTATTACCACTAATCCCGGCGCTCCAGAGCAAAGTGTAAACTTCATTTGTCTTTATCCAAATCATGTTGGAGGCAACTTTAAATGGAAAATTCCAGTGTTGGAGCGGGGATGCACTTAGCAGCAGGGCTGTTACATCAGCCGAGCCGGGGAGAAACTTGGCCGCGAGACAGCACGCCTCATCTAAGCATGAGCTTCTAAATACACAACAAAATAGCCCACCGAGACCGTGTATATTCTATAAACTTCCCTTCTGATTAGCCCGCTCCTATGTCCTCTACATTTGAGGGAAAACAACCAGGGGATGCAACTCTTCCACCCTCCCGCTCCTCCCCTTCCTCTCGCGCTGGTGTCTTTCTCCGAGAGGCTAAGGTTTCTCAGATTTATGGCCCGGCCTGATGCGTTGCTGGCAAGGCGATTCTTTAGGGGTTTTCACACACCCCCCCATTTGTTTTTCACATTACTGATGTTTCACTTAATGTGCTCAGAGCATCCCCTCGAGAAGGCAAGGTAGGTCTGTTCTCAAGTTCAGGCTTCATTTACCTTCGCCCATCTCCTCCTGAGATAAAGCCTGACGTGCGGGCCGCTCTCCTGAGGTGCTATTAATACACGGAGAAGAGTGGGAGGTGGCAAAAAAAGCAAAAAGAAAAGGATGAAATGTCCACAACCAACTGCGCTCTGGGAATTTCGCCTGTTTGTTTAGATTGGAAATGAGAGCAAGACGCAGTGTTGAAGATATGAACGCTCAGCCAGAACTTTAGAACAATAATCCAGGAGAGCCATATGTTTGGTTGTCGGGTTGTTGGGCAGGATGTTCCTTCAACCAAGGCATATGAACCAGGACAAAAAATAGAGACCCCAAGGAGATGATTCTCAGGTTTAGGTCGACTTAATTCACAGTTGTTGTCACAATGCAGCTCAGAGCAGGAGGAAGAAACCATGAGAGAACCAAGACTCCAAAGGGGGAACCCATCCTCCTGTGGTCGATGCTGGCGAGTGTAACGACCACTGTTTGGCCATTAACCAGTCGGACACAAGAGCTCGCTTTCCACACTGTTTATTCTGAAACCGATTTCATAGTGTGTTCATCTTCTCTTGTCTTAGACGGCTGCAGACCACACAAGCGTCCATCTCAGAGCTCTCACTCATCTGATGGAGGGACGGCAGTGGCAGAGGGACATAGTTTGCAGTGACGTCATAGCAAGAAAAGAAAAACTCGCTAATAATAATTGTAATTTTTTTTTCTTTTTATATATAAAATATATAAAATTGAAAACATTTGTATATATAAAATAGGGTCATTTTGGTGAAACTCAATATTTCATTAACTGTTTAATTTAACTCTGTTACACGAAATTGAACAGCAGATTCCTCACACCCATCAGATTAACAAAACATACATTCTTAGAGCACAGATTTTATACAGTTTATAGAATCAGCAAAACAATCAAGTAGAAGATGAACAGGAATTTTAGAATTTCATGACAGAGTATTGACTATAAGATCGAAGAGAGCATCAGTAACCATGCTACTAAAAGATAGCTTGCTGTGTTCCCCGGTGGCCACAGAGGAAAACTGTGAAGCGGCATTGTGGGAAATGTAGTTCACTAGCTACAGCTGCCGGAGTTAACATTAGCATGTTGTGACAGTGACCAGTCTTTCCAATTGCATCACAGCTTGTTCGATAAGGGTTCTGACCAACACACTCAACCCTTCGACTTCGCTTGTTGTAACTGACGGGTGGAGGTACTACACATCTAAAGGCACATTTGTGTTACGAGTTGCTTGCTAGCTAGGAGCTGGAGGTAGCTATCCAACAAAGCGAAGGAAAGGTAACTATTAGCTAGTGTAAGGAAGGGAGAAAAGAATGTGTCCATGGCTTTATCGATTGATTTAGGAAATCCACCATCAGCGTGATAAACATCTTTAATCTCACTGTAATCAATGTTTTTTACCATTTCACCTGAAAACCCTTCTCATCTATCAAAACCCAGAAACACATGGCAACAAAAACATGTGAACATAAACGCGTACATGTGTGTGCGGTCGTTTCAGACGTGATAACGGGAAGGTAATAGAATTATAGTTGTTAATTGAAGAGATCGGACTTTTACTTATGATAACCTTTCTTTGTAAATCACGGTTACTCAGTTTCTAAAAGATTCCATTGTTAAACTGAAGTAATCACAGTCTCTCAGTGTCTGATCACAGTCTTGGACCTCTTGACCTTCTTGTATGGAACTGAATGTAGTTAGAAACCATCCCTGACTTCTTGGTGTGTTTACAGTTGACTATTCATAAGATCCGTTTTAATGTCCATATATGGACTGGATATATGTGGGGATGTTTTTTCCCGCCACAACAAAATGTTTTATTATTTTAGGACTGATGTCGGATGATTAGTTCCACCATGCCAGCTCATCCCCAAAGGTATTGATGGAACTTCCAGAGTTCCAGAGAGGAACATCATTCCAGAGTTCCAGTGCTTCCGAGCCCAATGGCTTTATAAAATGATCTTAGGTCTCACTGTAAACCATTCTGGGTGGTGTGTTATCCAGTGTGGAAGCCTTAAAGATCTATTTGATTTAATGAGGATTAAGCGTATTCCTGCACTGTGTGGCATTCTAAACAGAGATGCTTCATTGAAAGAAAAGGTCCAGAGCTCAGCTGGCCAACTGGCCGTAGCCTCTTCCTATTGGACTCTAGTGGCCATTCAACCATCAGAGGGGAACTGTACTATTTTAATCTGTGTTTACTGGTGTAAAGGTTCACCATATGGACAAAAGTATTGGGACACCTGCTTTTTTTGATTTGTTTTTTTTTGAGGTTTTTTCCCAACACAAAACAAAATGTTTTATTACTTTTAGAAATACTTTTAGAATAAATGATATATTAAATATATATTCTCAAATATGGTGGCTATCACATCTTCAGGACTGGGGGATTCTATTGTTATTTTCTTATGCATGTGTCTATACACATAAATAAGAAAATAACAATAGCTTGTTTGTGTTTAAACAAACAAAAAATAATTTTATAATGTCACATCATCGTGCAGCTTGTCCATCAAATATGAACAAAAGATGAGGTTGATGAGTCTATACTGAAGCCATTATGGTGCAAATGGTATTTGCTCCAGTTAATGGGGCTTAGTTTTTTTTTTTCCCTCACATTAAGGCAGAGCTCTGTGGAGTAAAACGGACAGCAATTAATTTCAGCTGACATATTTGTGCAAAGAGACAAATGGCAACTTGAGGAATCTCCATGGAGGGAGGTGAACTCCTTTGTGGATCAAGTACAGCTTGGTTAGAAGGTAGGATAGAACACCTTACGAACTACCAGATTAATTCCACCTCCTACTGAAAGCGAGCTTCGGCAATAAACAAACTCATTTGTCATAGCGGTGTAACTAATCGCGATCGCTTGTCTGCGAGAGTCAGATGTTGATGTTGGCATTACAGCGAGGTTACATGCAGATCACCCATCACTATAAGCATATGCAAAAGAGCTCAGCGCTCATTAAAAGCCTTCCACCGTGAGCGCTGAATGACAAGCAAGACATTTCGCTTTTGATGAGGATTTATGACCTCCTGCCAACTCCACTAAAGTGCAGTTTTTGGAGCCAGATCTTCAGAGGCTTTCTTTTCCTCAGCCTCCCCAAGCTCAGTAAGGGTCTTTTAATAAATTACACCACTGATCCCCCTCACCAGAGCTCCGTCGGCTGCTGAAATCTCTGGGTTAATCTCAGCGCTCAGATATAGCAGCTACGCTGGGGCCAAAAGGGTGATAACCTTTACTGGAGGAATCCCAATCCACATGCCTTACCAGATAGACATGCTCCTCCTATCAGACTAAAACAAGGCTTTACATATCCAGTCCGCCACTGCTGCCACCTCTTGACACATGAAAAAAAAAAATGACCTCTGCCTGAAGGATGTGGTCTAAAATAACAATGCATTTACAACCAGTTGTCTGGTTCAGGTTGTCCATGTCGATGTCAGCAAGAAAACTGGGAGTCTTCAGGCACTGTTCTGATGCAGTCATAATACATCTATATGTTCACAGGTTGGAACACACTGCCAAAATCAGAGGGAATTAATAAGGACTTCATCCCCTTTGGTTCAGTAACCACCTCTACTTTTCTAGGAAGGGTTTACACTATATGTAGGAACACTTCTGTAAGGATATGGTTGCATTCAGCCACTCCAACTTGTCCCAAATGTCCCACAAAATGATTTGATTTTTAATGATAAAGGTCCATTTATATACCCCACATAACATTTGTAACAATTCTGATTCTGATTGGCTGCCATGTACTGTATCTTGTTCGGAAGATACAGTAAGCTTTAACAATGTAGATGAGTTGGGCCAAATTGCTGCCATCATTTCATGACATCATTTAAAAAACACTATGAATTAAAAACTGAGCCATTTTGCAGTTTAGTGTCTATATATGAACTGGATACATTCAGGGATGTTTTTTTTCCCACCACAACAAAATGTTTTATAATTTTTAGGACTGATGTCGGATGGTTAGTTCCACCACTTCAACTCACCCCCAAAAGGTATTGATGGAACTTCATCATTCCAGAGTTCTAGTGCTTCAGAGCCCAATGATCTTAGGTCTCACTGTAAACCATTCTGGGTGGTGTGTTATCCAGTGTGGAAGCCTTAAGATCTATTTGATTTAATGAGGATTAAGCGTAGTCCTGCACTGTGCAGCATACTAAACAGAGATGCTTCATTGAAGGAAAACTGGTCCAGAGATCAGCTGGCCAACTGGCCATTGCCTCTTCCTATTGGCCTCTAGTCGCCATTCAACCATCAGAGGGGAACTGTACTGGTTGAATCTGTGTTTACTGGTGTAAATGTTCACCATATTGATGAAAGACGTTTCTTTTGAAATCAAGGGTATATAAAAAAAAGAGTTGATCCTGCTTTTGTTGGAGTGGCTGTCTTTAGTGTCTAGAGGTGAAGGCTTTCTACTAGATTCTAGAGGGGCATTGCTGTAAAGATTTGATTGTATTCAGTGACACAAGGTTTGTGAGGTCAGGATGTTGGATTTTTATTTCTCCACCTCATTCCCAACTCATCCCAAAAGTACTGGATGGAGCATCAAATCATCATACCAGAGAACACAGCTCTACTGCGAATCCTAAATGTATTTATTATAACGGGTGTCCACAGACATTTGGACATACATTATAGTGCTCCACCAGAAAAGTTAGGGTGGTGCATATTCAGGGTGTAGAATCCATCAGCAGAGCTTTCTTTGATCGTGTTTTAACTGATGTAGAAAAGTCTTTGGTTCTTGTTGGAAGTGATGTGTTTTTTCCCCCACAGTGATCGCGAGTGTGAGCTCACTCAGACTGAAGTTCGGACCAGTAAGACCTGATTATTCAGAATGAGAGTCTGACAATGGCAGAATAAACAGCTGGGCTTTGTTTGATCGCCTTGATTACAGATCAAGTAAATGTGTCATAAGTGAGGCATTAGAGGACAGGAGACACCAGATGAGTTACAATAGTCACTTATTAATAAGACTTGATATTAATAGCTAAATATAAACCCTGCAGTGTGTTGGACTGACAAACGAATGCACCGGATGTCTGGGTTTGGTTGTAGAGAATAAAGTTCACCTAATGTATAACAGCTTTTAAATCTGTTCCTGGACGTAATGAAGCCTTAGTCTGAACTTGTGCTGAGCTGAACAACGCAGAGGCCTTTCCTCCTTACATTGCTGGGTTTTAGTAAGTAATCTTCTTAAGTTGTTGGTGATTCCACACTAACAAACCCTATAACTCTCTAACAGACCGACAGCAGCTCTCAACAAAATCGAAAAAATAAGTCAGGAGAGCATTTTTCAGTCTAGGGCAATCCCAAACATGTAAAAGTGACTCAGCTACCTTTCTAAGAACTTCCATTCTTTTTTCACGGTTAAAAATAAGTACAACTCTAAAGCAGTAAAACGAAATAGTCTCATATTTCACCACGGTACCGGCCGACTATATTACCTTCTGCCTTTGAAAGCTACATGATTGAATTAAACCTCCTGAACAAACTCTGCACACTCTTAATTTGCAGTAGGAATAAATTGGCTATCAGAGGGGAAAGCAATACTGCATGCTCTTTCCTCCATGGACAAGGTCAATTAGAGGAGGACATGGATTGGCAATCAAAACTGACACCAAAGATTGACTATGGTGATTACAGGCATGGAGATGGAAGTTTTAAAGGTTATTAATAATGATTTATGGAATTAATTAAAAGTAAGATAGGAGCCTGTGCCTCAGTTACATTAAATAACTTTAGGAAATAAATCTGTGCAGCCCGGTGGAAACTCTGATATTATTTTAAATAGTACAGTGAGCTGAAACCAAAACACTGCTGGAGAAGCACTTATAGTTAACCCACAATTTGATGTGGTGCATGAAAGATAATGGTGTTTCAATATGGTGTAATTGGGAAGATGCTTGCGAGATCTAGCCCGGGGACACACTACTTGACTTTTAAAAGGGCCTGGATTGTGAAAGAACCGGATTCCCTTTCTTTCCTGTTTAACGTAGCATGTAAAAATATTGTCTCAAACACTGCGGGTCATTGTAGAGAAGCTTACCGACTTCTTACCAACCAATTTCTTTACAGTGCTGGTGAATAGAACCAGACAGTGGTTGCTATGACTACAACACAAATATAGGCACTTTATTTACTATCAATTCTATTCCATTCAGCACCACTGTGAACAATTCTGACTGGATGGGTTTCTCTACAACAGAGCATTTCACACCAGATCCACTCTGAATGTTCAGACCTTGTTTATCCAAATCATTTAATTGTAATATTTTTTGGGGGTATACATTTATTATGATTAAAAACAATGGGTGCAACTTAAAGTAGATGATGCATTCATCAGAAGGGGTGTCCACAAACTTTATTTTTTTTTATTCATAAGTATATTTGAAATTGTTTGAAGTGTTTTAATTCATGGTCAGATTATTGTACTTATAGGAAACTATACCAGCTCACCTGATTTACCATCATTAAGCCCTGACTTACCAAACCAGGTGTTGATCTGAGGAGAACTCTAAATAATACTAGACTCCATGAGGAGAACTTCTAATAGAGATGTTCTAATGATGAACACAGTGATGGAGAACCACCACCTCCACTTTCTGAAGGAGTGTTATTACAATTACTGCCCAGATAAGCAGCTATACACTCTCATTTCCACAGAGGACAAAAAGTTTTACACAGTACTGTAAATTATAACAGTCTTATAACAACCTCAATAAGTAGTATCAGTTATTTGGACCAGATTTAAGATGATCAACCTTTTTTAAACTTTAAAGACTTTTTAAATATATATGAAATATGTTTTAAATATATATATATATTCATACATATATTTTTTTCCAATGCAGTGTTTAAAAACAACACAGATAAAAAGGAGAATGCTCCTCTCATGACAGCCAGCAGAGATGTGCAAGAACCTCAGTGTGAGAATCTACTGTAACCCACATATCTGTGTATGCGGAGCAGAAGGCTAATTATACACCGCTGTCTCCGCCGTGGCTTCTGCGGTCCACAGCTGAAGAGTAGCCACAGGGCACGCAGGGACTTTGTTCTTTTGTGTTGTGGATGGGCTCTGTGTTCTCATGCATGGCGTATTACCCCACAGAGGGGCAGCAGAAACGGATCACTCACCTGCTCCTGCCCCGCTAACGTCTCAGTGAGCTCAGATCCGCTAATGATACATTTTGCCTCGGGTGAATCCGCAGCAAGGGCTGAAACAAACTGCGCAGCTCAGCAGCGAGGGACAGCCTCTCTGACCTCATCAAAGAATCCCTCCACTTTCTGTCTGGCGCTAAGGCCACATAATGCCTCCCTTCAATTTTGCGGGTCCGTCTCTAATGGGATTGGGGTTATATATTAAGCTCCCCGTGCCCAATCCTTTCAGAACCGGCCCTCAAGTCTTGATATAGTCCGGTGAGTGATTTGAATTTAGAAAGTGACAAATTCCTCTGGACAGTCAGCAGTTGTGCTACTTTGTTCGTGTCCGTGTTGGCCGAGCTCTGGGTCGCAAAATGACAGGGAAGGTGACTTGTTTTCTGGATGTGGAGCAACATCTACACGACCTTCCTGAAAATAAAGGGGCTTTTGCCTCAGGAGCTGCTAAGGTTGATGTAAAGGTTGCTGGGAGTTTTTTTCACAGTTTGGGAAATTTTTGCTCTCTTTAAAATAAAGGTACTATGAAGAGTTCTTAGAAGGTACCATAGAAGAACCACTGTTGGTCCAATAACGAGACATTTTTGTAAAGTAAGAGTGCAAGAGGGAAATTGGTGAAGAACTAATCTCAGAACACATCCCAATTTTAAAACATGTATTAAAATGTTTATTTTAATGTTTAAAACTGGTATTTGTAATTTATTTTAAGGGTGTAGTCTCTTTAAAATAAAGATGCATAATTTCAGTTTAACAGGGTCTTAAAAGAACCAATTTGGTTCCATACAAACCATTTTTTCTAAGAGTGTGAAGAAGCTTTTCAAAGTTAAAGAAGGCCTTTACCAATCTAAGGGTTCTTCATACTCACATATCTTTTACACAAATGGTTCTTCTATAGCATAAATAAATTAATTAATTAATTAATTAATTTGGTACTTTTTGATGGGGGGGGGTACCTATTTTTAACTGTTCCCAATTTTGACACTAATGTATACTATTTTTTAGCTTATTTTAGAATTAAATATTATAATATGTAACAATACAATGTGCAATATTTTCCCATTTTCCCACCCCCAAAATGTGCAATTATCTGTAAATAATATAGTTTTTCCTCAAAGTTTTTGACTTCTACTATTTATAATGTGTAGATATTAGTAATTTATCTGCGTTTTTGCATCTGAATGTCTTGCCATCTGTCAGGCACTCAGTATGGCGCCCTCCCCCGGGGCGATCCTGAGCCGCTACCCACAGGCCCAAATAAGGACTTCCTGTTTGTTTGAGTCGATTCACATTCATTGTTTTACTCATGAGTTTCACCTGGGACTGGGGGGTACTTAAGGAGCCTCGACACCACCATTCGGTACCGAGAATTGAACCGACTGGAGCCTTCAGGACGCCCTGAATTTCCTCGTAGGTTTGAGGTGTGTTCAGGTCAGCTCCGGTGCTTTACCCACGTTCAGGAGTAGGTCTCCCGGCTACTCACGCATCAAGTGAGGTTCGCTCGCTTCCTGTTCAGATACTCAGGTTACCCACGCCCCAGCAAGGCGACCCACGCTCGCGGCGGCACGCTGCAGTTACAGGTTTGGTCGGCCTTGCCGTTTGGTCTAGCGGCTGGTTCCCCAGCTCCCCTCATTTTGGTTACCAACGCTAAGTTTTCGTTTACGTAATACCCCCCTATCGCCCAGACGCTGCCTGTAGGGTTTCGTTCGAGCTCCCTTTTGGTTTCTCCCATGTTTGTCTCCCTGTTTGTTGTGTTCGCTGTTTGTGTTGTCACGTTTCGGTTGTGTTCACGGTTTTGCCCTTTGCTGCTTATGTTTTTCAGACCCTTTGTGTTTCTGTTCAGTTTGTTAAATAAACCCTCTTCCTTAGATCTTCACCTCTGCGAGTGTTCATCCCTCTTGGTCTGGCCTAACACGCCATGACAGCTGCTGTGACACTGTGAATTTCCCCACTGTGGGACTAAAAGGATTCTTATCTTAATAAAGATTGTAAAAGTACAATATTTTGCAATAATACACCTTTACAATAGGGTAGTTTGTGACATGGTAGCTCCATCTGCTTTAGATTTCTCTTAAGAAAGATCTCAATTTGGGAGGTCGAATATGGGCTCAGGAGGTTGGAGACCAAAAGACACCATTTAGAACTTTTAGAAATAAAACAAATTCCAAACCAATTCTGTATTTTACAGGTAACCATTGGAACTATCTACAAAAACAGGTTCTACCAAGCTAAAGAACCCATGAAAACCCCATTTATCACATCAAATCAAATTTATTTGTATAGCTTTTTATAACTGGTGTTGTGACAAAGCAGCTTTGCAGTCAGTAATTAGTAAAAAGACAAGAAATCAACAACATAAGAAGACATGAAATCCTAAGACCCCTAAGATCCTGAATATGGGCTGAGGAGATCAGAAATGCAGGTCTAATAGAAACCATTTACAGCTTTTAAAACAATTAAATTATAAAATGAATTCTGTTTTTCATAGGTAACCAGTGGACCTACAAAAAAGTTTCTACTAATGCGAAGAACCAAGAAACTCATTTAATTAGTGTGTTTTCGTAGTTTTTTAAGAGTCTAGACCTTACAGTGTGCACTATTAGAAACTATGGGATATGGGAAGATGGGAGGCTTGGGACATTTTTAGTTTGTCTTCACATTTATGAGTAATGAAACATCCAAAACATAAAGAATCCCTCCATTTCTGTGTGGTGCTAAGGCCCTTCAATTTTACGGGTCCGTCTCTAATGGGATTGGGGTTATATATTAAGCTCCCCATGCCCAATCCTTTCAGAACGGGCCCACTAGTTTTGATATAGGCCGGTGAGTGATTTGAATTTAGAAAGTGACAAATTCCTCTGGACAGTCAGCAGTTGTGCTACTTTGTTGCCGTTGGCCGAGCTCTCGACAGAGAAGGTGACTTGTTTTGCGGATGTGGAGCAACATCTACACGACCTTCCAGAAAAATAGAGGGGGCTGATTTTGTCTCAGGAGTGGCTTTTGTCTCAGTAGCAAAGGTTAACTCAAACGGAGCTACGAGTTTTGTCCAAAAAGGGCACGATTGATTGCGGGCCAGATACCATATTGTGTACATTCTCAGTGTGAACAGGGCTGATTGACAAACTGTAAGCCTTAAGCCAAAGAGTAAGTGACGGACAAATTCCCACTGGTCAGAAACTATAATTAAATTAGAGTGCCGCATGCTAACCTTTCATCAATTGTAGAAAGGCACAATGGGTGCCCTTCCAGATCAGCTTTGAGATGAGGTTTCCTCACCTATTACCCAAAGCCCTCTTGGGAGTTGTATTGACGCAAAAATGCCGGGTAATGTTCGACACAAAAGAACAACTGAGTGTGATCTCTAACACATACAGTCAGGTCAATTAGCCTGGCAAAAGACCTTTCCTGGACTAGAAGCTGAAGTGGTCTTCGGTCAGAAGAGGAGAAAAATAATTGCGTTCCAAATCTAATCAGAACAAAGACAAAATTTGATGACCTCATTGAAAGTTTTTAGGTGACCTTTTAAAGATCCATTACTTTTTCTTGTCATAATTACCAATAATTGTGTCAATCTTATTAAATATGTCATTGTAACTGCTGATTAATTAATAATATGCCAAATAAACCTCAAGTGCAGGTGTTTTATCAGTCATTGGATGGATATTAGTCTGAGTAGGACTACCTGTCTAAAAATTGTGATTGATTGTCTTACTGGACTGGATTCAAACGTGTGATTTAGTTCCATTTTTTCTGTTACTGTGACATCGGGCTGCAAATGTACAGCTTTGCTGCTTTTCTTAAAAAATCTAAAAAAAAAGAAAAAAAAAAGAAATAAAAACATTTTAAACATTTTAAAAAAATAAATTAAGAAAAAAAATATTTATTGGCCAGCTGGTAAGCCTAGATTTCAGCCCAAATAGACCCATCACCCATAATCACCAACTAGAACGCAAGCTCTATCAGGTAGGCACCTCCCTTGGTCAGTATTTTCCTGAATTAACCCCACTTCCACCATCATCTCTCATTCTTCGCTGTTGCCTTGGCTGTTTGTGATCTGATCAGCAGCATTTCCAGATCATCAGTTTTAAACATTTAGCTGGTTAAAGTTAAATAATACAGAAAGATGGCGAGAGACTTTACAAGTTCTTTACAGGTAGGCAGGTAGTAAGTGTTCCCTTTGTAAGTTACAAAAGCTCCCTTTGTAAGTGTTTCACTGGATGACGTGAACATGTGTTATAAAAACAAGAAAATCACTACCAATTTCTTATTCTGTTCAGAGTTTAAAAAATAACAATTGTAATATTTTAAAATTTTGGGGTAAAGCATGCACAATATTAAGAAATACTACAATATATTCATGCAGAGTATGAAATACATATGGCAGCACATTTACAACATTTACATTCTATACTGTTTAATATTGTAATTTTGCTTTTTATTCTTCACACAAAACTGCTAATGAACAGACTGGTACACACTCTCAAAACCAGTAAAATATTGCAGTAAAAATGTGCGGAAAAGAAAAATTTGTTTTTCATCAAGCTACCTTCACAGCCCAGTGCACCATCAGTGCGTCTAACAGTACGGACTGACCCTGAGGTGTTTTTAATCAGTCCCTGTCTCAACGCTGGGCCATCTCTCAAAACTGAAGGTGATATGAGCAATTTTGGCAGGAAAAAACAATATGTATTCATTCGAAGTGTCACTAGAAGAAAAACAAACAACCACAGACTGCTGTATAACTGTGCCAATTACCTTAAAATATACATCCCTCTGGCTCAATACATGTCAGGGGTAATTGATCTTACCTTCTACAGCTACTGTTTTTCATAAAAAAACCTCTGAAAGTAAATACCTAAACAAGGTGGCTGCAAATTCCTAATTTTGTAGGGCAGCCTTGCCTGAAACAGAATGCTTTATTTTGGTCTGTTTATAGCACAAAAGCGTTTGTCAAGCCTTTAATCTTGATCTACATGACATGTTTAGTGTCAAAGCTAATTAGGTGAGTAATACATACCGGCATGAATAACTGGCATGGCCGGCCTGGAGTGATGTGGCTTATAACCACAGTGGACAGCTCGGAGAGTGTGGGAGGACATGATAGGGGACATTCTGCTTTCATTAAAAGATGCAATTAGCATGGTTTCAGAATTTCACTTCATACACATAGAGGAATTCACCATACAATCATTTGCACTGTATCTCAGATCTAACAGCCAATAAACTGTACAAACTGACAGTTTAGACAAAAGAGAAATGTGTTCAGGATCATTCTTGTTTTTACACTGTGCATAAAATGCAATCCATCATGTTAATGTGTGGATTTATAGATGGGTAAATATAATATATCATACTTGGCTTGGCCTGTTAACTAATGTCTAGTGTGGAGAAACCGTGATAAGGCACTTTCCTGAGTAGTATTGACATTTTTAAAGCTTTTAAAGCTGAAATTACCAGCTGTTCATTTCTGTTATAGAAAGTTCTACAAGGAGACTCCAATGCAGCATCACCCTTCTTCAGCCAATCACCAGCCTCCACCTGTGTTAGAAGACTTTGTTATAAAAATGACACACATTTTTATGCTGCTTTCAGAAGTGCTCAAATTAATGCTTTACTGCTCTCATATCTCCAGAGTCTTCTGGTAGAAATGACCTGAATAGATGTTATCCTAAGTTTTATCAGCACCTGGAGTTAACGGTTCACTAGCACAGGTAACCCAGGGATTGATTAACAGCTTAGAATCTGGTCTTACTTTAAAGTAAACTTAGTTCAGTTGCGGCTGCTATCCAGCACGAGAAAGTGGTAAATATTAGTTGTTTCTTTTTTTGTTTGTTTGTTTGTTTGTTTAAGTGCTTTTTCTTGTTTTCATATTATTCTATTATTATGTATTTGTATTTTGTATCTGTGTTTCTGTGCAGCAGTATGAGATGTGCTTTACAAATAAACTTGCCTTGCCTTTACACATACATCTGATCAGAAAAGCAGAAGCAGTATGATGATCAATAAAGATAATATGCATTTTAAACATTTTCTAACCTGCAACAGACAGAGGTTCAAGAAGTACAAAAGGGCCTCAGTAACAGTAAAAAAAAAAAAAAAAGTGAGAGTAAAGGCATCCAGATATACAGGCAGTTCCAGTACTCAACACAAACTGGATGGTTTTATGAAATTTTATGAAATATAATATGCATTATTTAGCTGTAAAATGTCTTTATTTTCATACGAGTTGTGATGTTTCATGAAGCTCAATGCAAAAAGATCAGAATTAGCTGTTAAATGTGTGTTAGTGTTAAATCAGATTGAACTGTGAGACCAAACATGTTTGAAAACAGTAAAGCAAAGATCATAAAAAAGACCACATTATCTTACCGGAACAATTACTATCAGAATCAGATTTGTTTGTGTGATGGGGTGCTAATGCTAATTATCAATGAGAGAATATGGTACTGCACCAGTATTGCCTCTTACTTAAAGTATATCTGGTGGTGCATTTTGTATATCTGGCCCCATCATTTTTTATAATCGTATGGATTTGATAGTATGGATATAACAGCTGTGACTTTTTCCATAGTTCATTCATTTTAATGCAATACAATTAATTGTATAATTTATCATAATTTCATAAATTATTTGTCCATTAAGCTGTTAAAATGACTTGCTGGTGTGCCCAGGCTTTACTTCTATGACTAAAGTCTACAATAAAAGCAATAGACGTCATCCACAAAAAAAAACAAAACACTTTTATTTATGTATTTCTCTTTTTCAAGTTATGATATACATGATCAGCTAAGAGCGTGGAAAATACTAACAACATTTTAGGGTTAAAAACAGTGTTCTGAATCCTGCCCATTCAAAATGCACCATGGACTGAGTTCTTCCTGTAGTCTGTAATCACAGTACTGTCAAACCCTGAACATGTCATAAACAGCACACACCTACCCCAGCACATTTAATACAGTACACCGTAAAGTGGCTCTATTTTTGTATATTTAAATCTGGCACAATGTGTCATTCCCTATTCTGGAGCAAACTGGCTCCACTTTTTAAGATAAGGTATAAAAGCGATGTGGTGTTTTTTTTTCTCTCCTCTCCATTGTGACCACGGATGTTTCACAAGCAATTCTTGTGCAAAGGACGATTTTCCATAACTTGTTTCATAACCTGTCATGCTTGGTTAGGCCTGCCAGAGAGAAGTCGAGGCTTTTTAACACACTCCAGTGAGCTGCTAGCATGACTCGAGATTTTATGTGCTTTTGTCTGCTGCACAGATGCACGCACACACACACACACACACACACACACACAGTTGTCCTCCAGATCTATAATGTGTGGACATGCCTCTGGGAGAAGCAGTGGTGGCTGAAAAGCAAACTGAGCAGAGACAATTTGGGCAGCGAGAACGTCCAATGAATTTTGAAAAAAGGGACAAAAAAAAAGAGTTGCATTTGTTCAACCTTTACGCTTCTGGTGTTTTGAGATTGCCCTTTGTCATCTCGGAGCTGCTCTGGTATTTAACTTCTGCTAATTCCTAATCTATTTTGAACCTTAGGAGAAATGGAGCGAGGCTTCCACGCCTTTGTGAAATGGGTACTTGCCGTTTTTTTCTGGACTGACACTCGCTAAAGGGCTAAGAAAACAAGGAGATTCTACAGCATCCCCACAGCCCAGCCCCATGCATATTTATGAGACCAAAAAAACATAGTCTTTCCTAAACCTCATTGACTGAAGGAGTGGATAAGGACTGTGGAAATAAGAATTTCTGGACTGTGTGTGGTGGGAAGACATAGTGTGTTTAAACGCCTTATAATTGGTTCGTTTTACAGATACCTTAAATAGGTCATTGATATTGTAGGTGTATTTAACATTATTTGGGATAAATTAATTATTTATAATAACTAATAAAGTGGCCAATAATTAGAAGCACAAAGTAGGAGCTTCTATTAATTGGCTTTTAATTGTTTAATACTACTGATAACTTGTTTTTAATAATATTAAGCTTATTTGAGTTAAATTCAATTGCAAGTAAGTAGGTGTTTCTAATAAAGTGGTCAGTGAGTGGATGCACGAGGTAGGGGGTTCTAGCAAAGTGGCTAGCGAGTGGATGCACAAAGTAGGTGTTTCCAATAAAGTGTCCAAGAGGGAGCACAAGGTAGGTGTTTCCAATAAAGTGGCCAAGAGGGAGCACAAGGTAGGGGTTTCCAATAAAGTGGCAACGAGGGAGCACAAGGTAGGCGTTTCTAATAAAGTGGCCAGTGAGTGGAAGCACAAGGTAGGGGGTTCTTGTAAAGTATCTAGTGAGTGGATGCATGAGGTAGGTGTTTTCAATAAAGTGGCCAGTGAGTGTAGCACAAGGTAGAAGGTAGATTGCTGGATATATGAACAGGATACCACAGGTCTGTTGGTAGAAGGATGAGGGACAGATGAACATAACTCACTACAGACCTCACATGACAGACAAATGATGCCTATCGACTCTCCGCCCATAGAGATCATGCCCTCTTCCTCCGGCTCTGAGGATGTGGATGGGCAGCTGGACAGGGCCATTGTGTTTTTTGATTTTCCTTTCAAGACAAGCCCTCCCCTGAGGCCGTCTATCTTTTGAACTGCACTGGAGGATGGCATTTGATAACAGGCAGAAGGGCTGGGACCCTGGAGTATCAGAGGTGCGACTGGGTGGGGGAGAAAGCGAGTAAAAAAGGGGCCGAACTGAGTGTATCGCGCTGATAGATCCAACACTGCTGCCGCCACCGACCACCAGGCCCACCATGCTGGTGTGTCTTTGCTGTTTAATAGTGCTGGGTGACTGATTCTATTTAGATAAGTTGTGGTGGGGCTGATAGCAGTTCAGGTCCGTTCTCGGTTTTCCTCTTTTTCTCCCTCAACCGAGAAAACAAGCAGGCCAGAAACAGACAGACTGTCAAACGGACAGAGCTTTTTCCCCTCTCTCCGTTTTTCACCTGATGAGGAGTAGATATGCAGTAATACTAGTCTCATCATCTTGTTAACCTCTTAAATGATCAGTGCGTGACCTTTGGCTGCCTTGTCTTTTTCAGTCCTGCTAGCATTACTCACAATTTTTACTTTTCTTAAAAGGACAAACTTCAAACTCACTGGTCTAATGTGCTGCCACCAGCCATGACGCTTTGCCATCAGCAGCCAAAGCCTGAGAGAGCACAATTGGCTGTGCTCTTTATGATTCTCTATGAGCATCCTCACAGCCTGCATCACTGTCCAGTACGGCAGCTGTACTGCCTACGACCGCAAGGCCCTGAAGACAGTGGTGAGGACAGCAGAGTCCATCATAGGCAGCAAACTTCCAGACCTGCAGGACAACTACCGGTCCCACTGCCTGAGAAAAATCCAGAAGACCCGGTTGGACTGTAGCCACCCAGCACACGGCCTGTTCACCTTACTGCCATCAGGCAGGGGGTATCGCAGCATCCAGGCCAACAAACCGGCTAATGAACAGTTTCTACCCGCAAGCCATCAGGTTACTGAATGAGATGTGAACCTTTCAACACCACTGCACTCGGACACTTTTATTATTTTATTATTTATTATTAATACTCTATATATCAATGCTATGGACAACATCACATACATACAAACACACATATTTATATTTAGCTCCACTCTCTCTCAATCTATACCTGTCTCATAAATGTACATATCAAAGAATTTCTACAGATCCCTCCTGTCTTTGTATATTCTGTATTTTGTGTATATTTTATTTGTATTTTGTATTTACTTAATATTATTTTTATATAACTTTATTTTAATATGTTTAGTATGTATATAGTTTTGTCCTCCTGTAGAGCGTCAACCTGAGCCTCAGCAAAAGCATTTCAATGCATAAAAGTCCGGACATGTTGTGCAAATGACCTGAAAAATAAACCTGAAACTTCAGTGGGTAGATGATGCTCTTTCCCTTTATTCATTGTATCGTAGCTGTAAGTGACGTAGGCCAGCCCAGGCATCTATTAGCTGGTGCTGGAGACCCGACGCTGTCCTCGGAGTGTGTCGGCTGCAGTTAGCTGGCTTCACATGTTTCAGAAGACACCGTAACCTCTTAGTGTCAGATCATGTCTAGTGCTAGGGGGAGCTATGAACAGATGGGTTAACTGGCAGAACCAAATTGGGAGAAAATTTGAAAAAAAAGATATAAAAACACCCTTTCTGACATTTTTTAGGCTTTTATTTCTTTCTCTGATGTCCACCAGTGGCATTTTTTGAGTGAAATGTACAAAATAAAAATCCTAATTTAGTTTTCATATGACCATTTTCCAGTTTTGTAGGGACCTGGTCTGGGGTCAGGCTGCAATAGAGAGAGTAGGTTAGAGTTAGCCATCACCCCAGTTCACACTACACAACAGAAGCCCTGATTTTCCTCTTTGAAAACCGCAGACAAGAGCCCCAGATCAGAGACCAGATCGGCGTTTGCTCAATTGCTATTTGTGAACTGTTCAAAGACATGATCTGAGAGCTTGCCGATGCCTCGCAGACACTTGAAAGATATCTAGCAGGCTAAACATCTGGACCTGTTGGGGAGTCCAAATCCAGTTGTGTGAAAAGTGTTGTGACCCGATTTTGAATGCCAGTAAGTGCGACCCGGTTTTGAATGTAGTGCCTACTTGCATATACAAGCGTAATATACAGATATAATACTGATATTGCAAAAAAAATAAATTAAATAAATATATATATATATATATATATATATATATATATATATATATATCTAATAATAAAAAATATACAGGTCAGTGTGTTTTGTCTGACAGATTCTTAACTGTGCAAGTTAAAGTAGCCGAATGCATTCAATAGAAGGAGAAGTGTCCACAAACATTTGGACACACAATGTTTAGACTCTCAGCCAATCACATTGCAAGATCTGAACTTCAGATGGTGATATAAAAGCATACTGCCGAACAAACGATGACGTTGTTATTGCCAGTGAAACGTGTTGGCATGTACAGAGGTTTTACTCTACCAGGGCAGTTTGTAGATCAATTTGTGTTCGCTGTAGGTGCTAAGGGTTGCTGAGGGTTGGAGCAGAACACAAGCTCTGTAATTAATGCACCGCTTTGCTGAATTAAGAAGCAGTCAACATCAGTGTAGATATTCATCACGCTCCTTTTTTGGCCCAAATCTTTAACGAGGCTGGGTCTCTCAGGAGCAGCGCTCGCATTCCTCCGTTGTTCAACAGATGGCATTCCAGCAGCACCCTGCACCCTCCGAGCTCCAGAGCTGCTCACTGAGATTCCCGCAAAGGTGCTGTGCTGTCGGCCCGGATTTAACACTCCAGAAAGCCTGACGCCCAGAGAGAAGACGTGCTGCCTTTTGAAGTGCCAGGACCTTTCGGCGGCAGCTAATTAATTGTAACGAGCCTGGCACGAGTGTGTCGGTGACAGCGCTGGGTAAGAATCCTGCGTTTTATACCCATGGTTCCTCTGGTACGGCTTTCGCACCACTGAGCGTGAGAGTGTATGGATGGCGTGTCCAGAGACGGGACGCTGGCGCTCACGCACATCCACATCTGCTCTGATTAATGGCGGCTGCGACCCACTTGCCGTACATTTCATTAGCAGCTTTAAATGGGTGAAAAACAACAATCAGGAGGGGTTTAAGGACCCTCACAAACAGAGAGAGAGTGCCCAGGACAGGCGAGGTGATTACAGAGGACTGCACTCTGGAAAATATGGTGCCAAAATGGGTACCTCATAGATACTAGATAGTATTAGGGGAGAGTCATATATTGGAGAAAGCAAAAGATGAGAACCCCGGGTGAAAAAAGAAGAGGAGGTCACTGGATGCAACATGATCAACATTGTTGATCATATTGCATCCAGTGAGGACCATGATGGTGTCCATCATGGAGCTGCAGTGTTGATCATATTGCATCCAGTGAGGACCATGATGGTGTCCATCATGGAGCTGCAGTGTTGATCATATTGCATCCAGTGAGCTCCTTGATGGTGTCCATCATGGAGCTGCAGTGTTGATCATATTGCATCCAGTGAGGACCATGATGGTGTCCATCATGGAGCTGCAATGTTGATCATATTGCATCCAGTGAGCTCCTTGATGGTGTCCATCATGGAGCTGCAGTGTTGATCATATTGCATCCAGTGAGCTCCTTGATGGTGTCCATTATGGAGCTGCAGTGTTGATCATATTGCATCCAGTGACCTCCTCTTGTGGTCCATCATGGAGCTGCAGTGTTGATCATATTGCATCCAGTGAGGACCATGATGGTGTCCATCATGGAGCTGCAATGTTGATCATATTGCATCCAGTGACCTCCTCTTGTGGTCCATCTTTCAATAAAAAGAGCGAATCAGCTTGTTGGCAAACTCAAAGCTCAGTAGAAAATCCAACTCAGAACTTTCAAAATCTCTTACAGGTCCTTTAAAAATGAATAGGACGAAGACATGCCATAAAACCACCATAAACACACAGTTTAAACCTCACATTTGTTGGAGTTTGAACTTTATAAAGGTCCTCTAAAGAGAATCATCCATTGCGAACTTCTCAAAGGAAGGAACTGTGCTTAAACTTTAAACTAGTTTTAGGACGGTCATTACAGAGGACTGCACTCTGCACTGGAAAATAACCAAAGAGGTTCCCCATAGGTGAACTAATGTTGGTTTACTGAAGAGCTGTGTTACTGCAATTACTCCAACCTGTACAGATGATTTGCAACCTCATTTACTAGTGAGTGTATACACTGCCTGAAGAAGGTCCTGGGCAGACACATTTTATTAAGCACAATATAGGACTTTCTAGAGCAGATAAACATGAACCCAATGGCACCATGCTGCCTAATAATGCTAGATGTGGGCTAGAGGGGGATAAAGCCCCCCAGCATTGAGGAGCTGTGGAGCAGTGGAAGAACTGTGTTCTCTGGAATGATGGTGATGGAGCTCCATCCAGTACTTTTGAATGGGATGAGTTGGGGATGATGAGGTGGGGTGGTGATCATCATCATCCAACATCCTGACCTCACTAACAGTCATGTTGCTGAATGCAATCAAGTCCTCACAGCAGTGCTCCTCCAGAAACTAGTAGAACGTCTTCTTCTCTGGACAGTAGAGACAGTTACTCCAACACCAGCAGGATCAGCTCTTTTTAATGGCCTTGATTTCAGAAGGAAGAATAAATGAGCAGGTGTCCCAGGCTGCTCACAGCACCTCATGACATTCCCCCACAGTTTAAAACCTCTAAAGGTTCCTCAATGATCTTATACTTTTAAAAGTGTAAGTAGAAATATGTCCAGCAATTTCTTGGTGCTAGATAAACTGGTCTTGATAAGAGACCTGGTCAACACACTCTTGTGCATAGTACAGATTTTTTTAAATAGTGACATCACATACAATAGAATCATTTTTAAAATAAATAAGGTTCTATCCACATAGAGAAGAACCATTCTTCAAGGCAAAAAAACATATAAGCATTCAGATGGTTCTCCAAGTTCTAAGGCATGTTTCCATATACACTCATTAAAAAAAACAGTGAGGCCGCCAATGGCTCTTTGAGCAATGCCATCAAAGAACCACCTTTGAAGAATCATGCTTATTATTGGGTTCTGTGAGTATGAAGAAAGAAAAAATGTTCTTTTATGACATCACTCAAAGAACCATGTTGAGCACCTTTATTTTTAAGTGTTTTAAAAAGGACCCTTGGTAAAAAAAAAAACAAAAACAAAGCACTGATGATGTAGAAGAGCTATTTCTGCTTAATTTCTATGCATATGAACCATAAAGTGAAGAACCATTTGCACATTTAAGAACCTCATCAAAATGTTCTACACCAATTCTTCCTAGAACCATTTAACCATCCTAGAACCCAACATATAGGGTTATTTTGTAGCTCTGCTGCAGGTGTACTGCAAGTGTTGAATCCAGCCAAGGTGATTATGGAGGACTAACAGGGCTGAGAATGTCAAGTGGAGGAGAACGAGAACAAGGTGCACTCGTCCATCTGCTGACTCCGAGATGCAAATGCACACAATCAGTCCCACTCATTAACATCTGCAGGGGTCAGTGAGACTTCGGTCCCAAACTGCAGCGCGTCGGCTCATATTCACCGCTTTCTTCCATGCGAACATGCGGTGAAAGTGGGTCATTGGTCCAGTGTGTGATGTAAAGAGGGACTTTGTTTACCTCAGGCGTCTTAACACAGACCTAGCAGGTTTAAGAAGTAGGACAAGAAAAAGGCTGAAAGAAAAAAATAAAAGGAAAATTCCAGGAGTATGGTTGAATCTTCATCTCATAAATGGAGCAGCATCATTAAACAGCAAAGATGTGCCATAAACCCACCGTAAACACTCACTAAAGAGAAGGTTCCTAAGTTTTTACGTTTACGGTTCTATTAAAAATGCATGTTTTGTTATTATAAACATTCGGAGACCTAGAAAAAGGGTTTTCACTATAGCTTACTAGTAACTTTACTAATAAATATTCACCCTAATAAGAGACTGTAGCTCCGCCTCCTCAGTGTAGATCACAATACCTACATTTAGAGCGTTATTAATATTCACCCTAATGAGAGACTGTAGCTCCGCCTCCTCAGTGTATATCACAATACCTAAATTTAGAGCGTTATTAATATTCACCCTAATGAGAGACTGTAGCTCCGCCTCCTCGGTGTATATCACAATACCTACATTTAGAGCGTTATTAATATTCACCCTAATGAGAGACTGTAGCTCCTCCTCCTCGGTGTATATCACAATACCTACATTTAGAGCGTTTTTAATATTCACCCTAATGAGAGACTGTAGCTCCGCCTCCTCAGTGTATATCACAATACCTACATTTAGAGCGTTATTAATATTCACCCTAATGAGAGACTGTAGCTCCTCCTCCTCGGTGTATATCACAATACCTACATTTAGAGCGTTTTTAATATTCACCCTAATGAGAGACTGTAGCTCCTCCTCCTCAGTGTATATCACAATACCTACATTTAGAGCGTTATTAATATTCACCCTAATGAGAGACAGTAGCTCTGCCTCCTCAGTGTAGATCACAATACCTACATTTAGAGCGTTATTAATATTCACCCTAATGAGAGACTGTAGCTCCTCCTCCTCAGTGTATATCACAATACCTACATTTAGAGCGTTATTAATATTCACCCTAATGAGAGACTGTAGCTCCGCCTCCTCAGTGTATATCACAATACCTACATTTAGAGCGTTTTTAATATTCACCCTAATGAGAGACTGTAGCTCCGCCTCCTCAGTGTATATCACAATACCTACATTTAGAGCATTATTAATATTCACCCTAATGAGAGACAGTAGCTCCGCCTCCTCAGTGTATATCACAATACCTACATTTAGAGCGTTATTAATATTCACCCTAATGAGAGACTGTAGCTCCTCCTCCTCACTGTAGCTCCTCCTCCTCAGTGTATATCACAATACCTACATTTAGAGCGTTATTAATATTCACCCCAATGAGAGACTGTAGCTCCTCCTCCTCAGTGTATATCACAATACCTACATTTAGAGCATTATTAATATTCACCCTAACGAGAGACTGTAGCTCCGCCTCCTCAGTGTATATCACAATACCTACATTTAGAGCGTTATTAATATTCACCCTAATGAGAGACTGTAGCTCCGCCTCCTCAGTGTAGCTCCTCCTCCTCAGTGTATATCACAATACCTACATTTAGAGCGTTATTAATATTCACCCTAACGAGAGACTGTAGCTCCGCCTCCTCAGTGTATATCACAATACCTACATTTAGAGCGTTATTAATATTCACCCTAACGAGAGACTGTAGCTCCTCCTCCTCAGTGTATATCACAATACCTACATTTAGAGCATTATTAATATTCACCCTAATGAGAGACTGTAGCCCCGCCTCCTCAGTGTATATCACAATACCTACATTTAGAGCGTTATTAATATTCACCCTAATGAGAGACTGTAGCTCCTCCTCCTCAGTGTATATCACAATACCTACATTTAGAGCGTTATTAATATTCACCCTAATGAGAGACTGTAGCTCCGCCTCCTCAGTGTATATCACAATACCTACATTTAGAGTTATTAATATTCACCCTAATGAGAGACTGTAGCTCCTCCTCCTCAATGTATATCACAATACCTACATTTAGAGCGTTATTAATATTCACCCTAATGAGAGACTGTAGCTCCTCCTCCTCAGTGTATATCACAATACCTACATTTAGAGCGTTATTAATATTCACCCTAATGAGAGACTGTAGCTCCTCCTCCTCAGTGTATATCACAATACCTACATTTAGAGCGTTATTAATATTCACCCTAATGAGAGACTGTAGCTCCGCCTCCTCAGTGTATATCACAATACCTACATTTAGAGTTATTAATATTCACCCTAATGAGAGACTGTAGCTCCTCCTCCTCAATGTATATCACAATACCTACCCAAATGTTATTTGTAAGCCTACTGAACACTGAAGCACGAAGAATCACTGATTCTTTATCAGGTAATATTAAGGTGATATTAATACTTAATATGTTTTTAAATGAGGCACAAATGTTCTAATACTCTTCGTCTGGGGCGGCTGGATGTAGTGAATTATAATAAGTGTGTCAGTGTATTTTGAGACCTATCCTCAGTCCTTCAGTGAGGGATGTCTACGCCTGAACAGTGGTGTTAAAAAGTAAGAGTTTGACATTTCCTAGTGTTTCCTCCCCCTCTGCCCCACCGATGTCCCTCATTAGGGGGATCGGTGCTAAACTACAGCCTCCAGGATTTCATTCACTGTGGGGAGTTTCTGCCTAACCATGAGTTATCCATCAAAATCACAGCCCCTGCCTGTCAAAATCAGACAGAGAACGTCTCTTTGCACTGAAGGCCGGCTGGAAAAAGAAGAAAAAAGTAAAAACACCCAAAAAAACAGAAATTAAAGTTACAGAATCTATTTGGAATATCTGCTCTGCACCCTGGAGAGAATAAAAACCACTCATTCATTACACAACTATGCAGGACCCTTTCAGAAAGAGCCCGTTCCTCCTCCCTCCAGTCACAATCAGAGATGAAAAGCACCTCAGGAGTCCAGATGTGTAATATTAATATTCCTAAAACAGTTTATAAGTAGCGGGCATGCTGCGTTCACACAGCTAATGCTGCATTTGTACCAGATATAAGGTTAAAGTGGGGAAAAAGAGAGACATCCGCTCCAGCAAGAGCTTTCCATTGACTCACAGGTCAGAATATATCAACACCGCCATCTACAGGCTGCCTGGGATCATTACAGCCTTCCTTTCACAAGAGCTTGGCTGGGATGTTTCGTTTACAAAAGACTGAATTAGTTTTAATTAATCAGATACGAAACAACAAACAACAACATCTGAGAAACAAACAAACAAACAAATCTGTGTCAAAACACATTAAACCACCTGTCAGAAGGTCAAACTACTGTTTTAATGAAATAACCCAGCAGCAAGTCTTCCTTTCCTTATTTTTCATAGAGAGAGAGAGAGAGAGAGAGAGAGAGAGAGAGAGAGAGATACAAACACAAAAAGGAGAGAGAGAGAGACGTGATGGCGGTACAGTGGATGAAGGTAGGAAAGAAGGGAAGGAGATAAGGGGAGGAAGGGAGGAAAAGAAGGGAGGGAGTAAGGAAGAAGGGAAGGAAGGGAGGGACGGAAGTGAGGAGGGAAGGGAGGAGGAAAGGGAGGAAGGAAAAAGGGAAGGAAGGGAGGGAGGGAATGAAGGGAGGAGGGAAGTAAGGAGGAAAGAAGGGAGGAGGGAAAGAAGGGAGGAAGGGAGGAAGGAAAAAGGGAAAGAAGGGAGGGAGGGAAGGGAGGAGGAAAGAAGTGAGGAGGGAAAGAAGGGAGGAAGGGAGGAAGGAAAAAGGGAAAGAAGGGAGGGAGGGAGGGAGGGAGGGAGGAAAGAAGGGAGGGAGAAAAGAAGGAAAGAAGGGAAGGAGTAAGGAAGGAAGGAAAAAGGAAAAGAAGGGAGGGAGGAAAGCAGTGGGGAGGGAAAGAAGGGAGGAGAGAAGGGAGGGAGGTAAAAGGGAAAGAAGGGAGGGAGGGAGGGGGGAAAGAAGGGAGGGAGAAAAGAAGGAAAGAAGGGAAGGAAGGGAGGAAAGAATAGAGGAAAGAAGGGAGGGAGGGAGGGTTTTAAAGAGCTTAAAAAGAAAAGAAGGATGGAAAAAGACTGAAAAAAAGAAAATAGACAGAAAGTTCAGCTCGAACTGGATCAGTTAAACGAGTGAATGAATGAATCCCTCAGCAGGCCGTTAATTGCGCTCAGTAACGAGGCTCAGCTCAGCCTTACTGCCAGTCACACCAAACGCACCTGCAGATGATTTGAGATGATTCTGGGAGAAGCTCCATCCTTCCAGAGGCGGGACAGGTAGGGGTAATTGATTAGCGATGGTGGCCCACAACCAATACAGATAATAATTAATCTCATTTCAGGAGGGAGGTTTATAATTAAACATGCACGTACTGCAATTAATTCTGCGGCTTGGACTGTACAGCATGCCCAGCGGTGGACCATCCATCAAACTGGTGCCATTCCAATTTGTGCCATCTTAATTTTAAAAAATGCAAATATTAGACGCAAGTTTGTTGAAACCTTTGTAAATGTCAGGAAAGCCATTACTCGCTGTTTGTTTTCTCAGCCTCGCCGCCGTATTAGTGTTTGATAAAATGTGTGTAAGATTTGATTAAACACGGCTTTAATGGGAAGTGTCACGGCGTAATGAATTATCACACTCTAAGAGGGGGTTTTAGATCCACCACACTCATTTATTTCAGTTTTTAATGAACCAGATGAGGTTTGTGTGATGCCTCATAATTGGAACCTGCTAAATGTCTTCAGACTCCACAAAGAGACGCATTAGCACAACTTTCAAAAGCTACAGCACAAATTTATCATTTCCGATTCTGAGGCACCAACTCAGCATCAACTTGTTGAATACACTAAAACTGAGCCAGTGAGTGGAAGCGCGAGGGTTTCTAATAAAGTGGCCAGTGAGTGAAAGCCCAAAGTACATGGTTTCCTTTATTAGAAACACCAAGATAGGTGTTTCCAATAAAGCCAGTGAGTGGAAGCACAAGGTGAGGGTTTCTAATAAAGTGGCCAGTGAGTGGAAGCACAAGGTAGGGGTTTCTAATAAAGTGGCCAGTGAGCAGAAGCACAAGGTAGGGGTTTCTAATAAAGTGGCCAGTGAGCAGAAGCACAAGGTAGGGGTTTCTAATAAAGTGGCCAGTGAGCGGAAGCGCAAGGTAAGGGTTTCTAATAAAGTGGCCAGTGAGCAGAAGCACAAGGTAGGGGTTTCTAATAAAGTGGCCAGTGAGCAGAAGCACAAGGTAGGGGTTTCTAATAAAGTGGCCAGTGAGCGGAAGCGCAAGGTAAGGGTTTCTAATAAAGTGGCCAGTGAGCGGAAGCACAAGGTGAGGGTTTCTAATAAAGTGGCCAGTGAGCGGAAGCACAAGGTAGGGGTTTCTAATAAAGTGGCCAGTGAGCGGAAGCACAAGGTAGGGGTTTCTAATAAAGTGGCCAGTGAGCGGAAGCACAAGGTGAGGGTTTCTAATAAAGTGGCCAGTGAGCGGAAGCACAAGGTAGGGGTTTCTAATAAAGTGGCCAGTGAGCGGAAGCACAAGGTAGGGGTTTCTAATAAAGTGGCCAGTGAGCGGAAGCACAAGGTGAGGGTTTCTAATAAAGTGGCCAGTGAGCGGAAGCACAAGGTAGGGGTTTCTAATAAAGTGGCCAGTGAGCGGAAGCACAAGGTAGGGGTTTCTAATAAAGTGGCCAGTGAGTGGAAGCACAAGGTAGGGGTTTCTAATAAAGTGGCCAGTGAGCGGAAGCACAAGGTGAGGGTTTCTAATAAAGTGGCCAGTGAGCGGAAGCACAAGGTAGGGGTTTCTAATAAAGTGGCCAGTGAGCAGAAGCGCAAGGTAGGGGTTTCTAATAAAGTGGCCAGTGAGCGGAAGCGCAAGGTAAGGGTTTCTAATAAAGTGGCCAGTGAGCGGAAGCACAAGGTGAGGGTTTCTAATAAAGTGGCCAGTGAGCGGAAGCACAAGGTAGGGGTTTCTAATAAAGTGGCCAGTGAGCGGAAGCACAAGGTAGGGGTTTCTAATAAAGTGGCCAGTGAGCGGAAGCACAAGGTAGGGGTTTCTAATAAAGTGGCCAGTGAGCGGAAGCACAAGGTGAGGGTTTCTAATAAAGTGGCCAGTGAGCAGAAGCGCAAGGTAGGGGTTTCTAATAAAGTGGCCAGTGAGCGGAAGCACAAGGTAGGGGTTTCTAATAAAGTGGCCAGTGAGCGGAAGCACAAGGTAGGGGTTTCTAATAAAGTGGCCAGTGAGCGGAAGCACAAGGTAGGGGTTTCTAATAAAGTGGCCAGTGAGTGGAAGCACAAGGTGAGGGTTTCTAATAAAGTGGCCAGTGAGCAGAAGCGCAAGGTAGGGGTTTCTAATAAAGTGGCCAGTGAGCGGAAGCACAAGGTGAGGGTTTCTAATAAAGTGGCCAGTGAGCAGAAGCACAAGGTAGGGGTTTCTAATAAAGTGGCCAGTGAGCGGAAGCACAAGGTAGGGGTTTCTAATAAAGTGGCCAGTGAGCGGAAGCACAAGGTAGGGGTTTCTAATAAAGTGGCCAGTGTGGTTGTACAACACATACTGGCACAAAAGCTTCAGTGATCTTTATTTAGAAACATGGGAATGGAGGAAACCAGCACAGTAAAGAGTAACGGCTTAAGTTAAAGTTCTGATGTCATCTAGTGTCAAAACGTCCAGAGCAAAGCAGGTTAGCGATGGCGGGTTCCTTTGAAGTGTCTAATCCACTGGTCTTCCTCTCCACTCCAGTGTAAACTAGACCGTATCCTGGTGAAGACTCGGCGCTGCAGTGCTGCCTCAGGCGTTTCTCCACCACACTTCAGTGTCTCTGGTGACTGAGGAGAGATTTCAGGGGGGACATGAAAAATGAAACGTGTACAATGCTTACCTTCCCTCCCCGGGCGCTGAGCTGCAGAGGGGAATTATTCTGTGATTTATGAATTATGTATTTAGGAACGAGAAAATGCATCTCGTGGTCTGCCTCACTCGCATTCAAATTTGTCTCCGGTACGTGAGCATTAGGCTGTTCATTTAAAGCAAAAAAGGTACAGCAGTAAAACTAATGCATTCATGAGAACACAGAGGGAGAAATAATGGAGGGAAATGTGCAATTTGATGATAAAATTAGTTGTAAAACAAAAAAAATCTCAATAGCAATTTTCAGAAATGATTGGTTCTCGGTTATTTTGTCGTTATCTTCTGCTCCGTGCTGAAGGTAGTGGTGGCAAATTGGCAGGACTGATATATTTGAACTGAAACTGGTTTAAGAATGTGTTTGTTCAGTACGTCGATAAAGAAACGCCCTTAAGTTCTAGCCATGCCTTCCCTGACCCAAAAGGCTGGTGGTGATGACCAAAAAATGCCTGCACTCTCTATAAAGCGAAAACCTTGCATCTCCAAAATGGCAACTTTACAAGTCAATGTAAAAAGATTTTATTCCATGTCATTTTGGAGCATTTCTATTGGTCCATTCATTATATTCTGATACAATCTAAAAAGGACAACTGCAACTCACAAAATTCCAAGAAGCAATAAATAAACAAACAAACAAACAAATTAATTAATTGATTAATTAATTAATTAATACAAATGTTAAAAAGTTTTTAAAAAACTAAACTTAATTGATCCCAAATGTACTGAATTGAACCAAAATGAACTGAAATTAATTGAAAAAGTGAACAGAAAAGTTCAACTTCACTGAAATGAACTGAGTTGACTTGGACTGAACTAATACAAATCAAACTGAATCAAATTAAATTGAACTGTCTGACTAAACATACTGAATCAAACTGATTTTTCAAATATACTAAATCAAATCAAATTAAATTGAACTGATCTGAACATCCATTAAAATGAAACCAGCTGCCAGATATAATAATAATAATAATAATAATAATAATAATAATAATAATAAATGGAGATGTTTTTACCTTACCTGTGAGTCATTGTGAAGTTCACTAATTGCTTTATGGCTCTTTTCTGTAGCAGGAATGTCAGAAAAGTTACAGAACCGTTCAGCAGACTTGTTAAACACTTTGCAGGAGTTCAGAAGCAGCGGGTAATTCCCAATTTTTCAGCAGGGTGCTTCCTCCAAATCAAGAGGAGACGGATGATTAACTGTATAAAGTGGAATCTGAGCCTGCCGCTGTTACTGCTGCACCACTCAACTCACTTTTCACCAAATAACTCAACTCAGCTTTGTTTATACGGCCTTCTGGAGATCTGTAGAACATATACAGCAGTATAGTTCATGCTAAAGGAAGAAGTCATGTGGGAACAAGCAGTCTGCAAGCATAACTGATTTGTACTTAACTTCTGTGTATTGAATGAATCGATGCACAGCAAAAAAAACCCAAAAAGTTATGATAATTAGTTAGATTAAAACCCCAAAAAGCCAACAAATCAGCTTTTAGCAAAAAAGTTTCTTTATGGTATAATAGTCTGTCAAAAAGCAGTTTATTTGACATACACACATTTGCAAAACACATCTAATAAATAAATAAATAAATAAATAAATAAATATATGAATTGGTTGACATGGAAGTTTAGTTTTTTTGTTCTCCTGTAAAGTTGCCATTTTTTACGTTGCCAAAAAAATTACGTTTTTGTAATCAGAGATAATGTAATAATTTGTCATTTTGTTTGTTTGTTTTTGACATGTGAATCTGGCAGTTGCAGAATCAGAAAATCCTGATGAATGGACCAATAGAAAGCTTTCTCCTGTAAAGCTGCCAATTTTGGAGATTTTGAGCATTACATAAACAGACCATGAGCAGTAGTTTGAGTAGTTGCAGTGTGCGAGTACTTAAGTGTTACAATGGAGAGTTTGATGGTAAGCATGGGTGTGCGGCACAGGCAGGTGTGCCAGGTTTCTCAGCACGAGGGCAGAAACTCCTCTTTACTCTGGCAGTTTGGGCTCCAACGCTTAATGATATGAGCCATTCAGTAAACGTACCGTCAATCCTGCAAGAATAACGGCCTTCTCCTTCTCCGCTCAGGACTTTCTCCCTAATGCGAGAAGATTAATGTCTGAGCATGGTCATTTACCAGACCACATGCTGGACCACAGTATACTAAATATATCTGCACTGATAATGGGGTCCAGTCCTGTAGACATTTCTGCTCTCACCACAATGGAAGCTTTGCTATACCCTGGCATTATGTTTTTGTTTCATTTATATACACTGGTTAATTTTGGTACTTTTGCTTGGTCTGGTCAGAATTGGTCAGAATTTCTGGAGTTTCCAACTCTGAAAGAATGATGAAGCTTTATTCCTCTCAAGCTGAGGAGGAGCGCCATCAGTTAAACCTCTGGATTCTTATCCGAGAGTCCTCATTTGTCAGGACTGCAGGTTTCAACCAGCAACTGGCAAGCCTTGAATCTTAATGAGCAGAAAGTCTGCTCCTCTGGGTGCTTAATTAAATTTTCAATCTACAGGTTGAACTTACAGATAACACTGTGAGGCAGTATCTCAGATTTAGAGCGAAGTTTTTGAGAGAAGAAAAAAAGCCTGGTGAGCTGAAGACAATTTATAAGCATTTAAAGTAGTAGTAGTAGTTGTTGTTGTTGTTGTTGTTGTGGTTGTGGTTGTATTTGTAGTATGTTTAGCCCATAATAGACATTGGAAACATTTGTAGAATATCTACCCACTAAATACAACATACATCCTTTAAAAGAAACATTAATAAATTATCATAAACTATAATCTTAAGACAAGGGTAACGAACACACCTTTTAGGCTCTAAAGATGAAGTAACTTGCAGTTGCTGCTAAAGCCTGAGTAGACTGATAAATCACTATGCTGATCAGTTGTTCAGCTCAGTTTCACAGAGTTACTTTGAGGGATGACTGAACTGTACAATCTGCTGAGTAGTAGAACATGTTTGTGTAAGCTTTAGGACTTGCGATGAAACAAATACAAATTACACAGATCCTTTCATATTGGGTGACATTTGTCTTGTATTTCACAAATTAACTATTTATGAAAAGATAAAATACATTTAAAAACATGTGCATCCTTATTTAAAACTTAAAATGAATAAACATTGCCCCCACCCCCCCCATCTGTCCCAACTCACCAACTACTCCCCTTTACCTTAAAATATATCTGTCTAAATATTTTTGCATCTATTTAATAGACAACACTGGAAACATACTGCAAATCAAAATGTTTAGTATAATATTATAAAAAGTAAGGCACAGTAGAAAACCAGCATCCAATCATGAAATCATTCACATGATCATACACTCACAGTATTGCTCAGACAATTCTGCTACTGAGCAATTCTGCTCTAACACACCTGATTCAGCTCACCCAGGTAATTGCCAGGTTTAGTAGGTCTGTTACAGCAGGGAAACCGGCTAACTGTCTTCTGGACTAATATGTGTCTGAGCGGCTGAGACACGTGGAAATCCTCCTCGAGAGATTGTGAAAGAAATATGTGTGTTTTGCAGATGTTGAGATTTTCTGATGCAAATAAACTGAAGAATTACAGTTCATTCGCATTTCCAGTAACAGCTCATTTTACAGCCGCATCCTGATGTAATCTAAACCCAATCTACATATGTTCTGTTTTGTACTGCAATAAAATATTACTCAATATATTTAGGACGGTGTATTCAATATTCAGCCAACGTTTTCTATGTATTTTTCCCAACTCTGCCTTTTTATGTTGTGTGTTTTTTTTTTTTTTTATTCCTCATATGTTTAGTGCCTAAGGGAAAGTGCTTTGTACACACCCCCTTGGGTTTTATTGACTTTCTCTGCACGTTCTATTTTCCTTAAGTTTTTGGCAGCTATTTCTATTCTATTGTCTGAACCATACAAACAAATAAGTAAGCAATGTGATTGAACTATGGAATGTACAGTTCTTGGGTATAATAAAAAACTCAAGCAAGACTGGAACCCTCCGGTGGGACTGGGGAGCCTTAGCTGTATGAAACTGCTTATATCTAATAAATCTGAACCCTCTTGTGAATCCTGAGTTGAGAACTTTGTCTGATCCTCCTAAAACCTAAAACACACTACATTCATTCATTTCATCATCATCCTCATCCCCCATATGGTACAAGCCAGCATTTGTGCTGTGAATCAGTGGCCTCTGGACTGTACTGCTAGAAGGTACTATACATTATACAGCACATTAAAGTGAATTTTTTCTCCAAACTCAAACTCAGAAGTTTCCTCTTAGCCCAAATGTGTTTAAACATTCACAATAAATACTGTTTGATGTCTGAATTTTGCTAATTTCATTTTGAACTGCAGCTACGAAGCCAATAAAACTGAGTAATAGAAGCGTATGTAGTGCCATGTAATGCCTAAAGCAAAAAAAACAAAAACAAATAAATAAATAAATAAAAAAGCACATTTTCACAGTTTGCAATTGACTTTCTACTGAGTAACTTCACTACTTCTCAAAAGACAGTGTCTGAAACTGAATTTCTAAATTTAAGTATAATTTAAATTATTTATTGTAAAATTTAAGCAACCGAATCTTTTCTCTTTTCGGACCAGTTTATTGCCCTTTATAGAAACCTTTTTTTTAAAAAAGTAAGTCCAAATTGTGGACAAACTACTGCGGACTTCAATTGAATGCATCCAGCTTGCACTCATTGTTGACAAAAATGTGCAAATGCACACACACAGCTAGTCTAGTCCCTCTAGAACAGATGGTCAATAGAATAGGACTCTCTGGAGTAGAAACTTTACCTTAAAAATATATTGGACCAATTTTTAAAATTAATTTACATTAATGTTTGAATCTATAGAAACAATTTAGTTAGTTCTCCAAAAAGCATTTTATATATATTTATATAAACTGTCAGCAAAAATGCTTCATGGGAATTGGGTAAATACTGCATGTTTAAATATTAAATACATTGTTTTAAGATTTAATGTTGAAAAAAAAAATAGTGGTTAATGGTTAAACAGCACCCCAATCATTGACCCATTCACATGACTATATAGTAAACCAGGGGTGAGCAATTCTGGTCCTGAGGGGGCAGATTCCTCCACAGTTTTATGCTTTTCCTGCTCAGACACACCTGATTCAGCTCACCAGTTCACTGCCAGGTTTAGTAGGTCTGTCAGAGCAGAAAGATTCGGCTAACTGTGCTGGACTCCGGCTCCTGTTGCCCACCCTTGCTATAGCTTTAATGCAGGTCTTTTGGTGCATGTACTAAAACGTGTCTGAGCTGCTGAGACACATGGATATCCCGTTTGGGGGATTGTGACACAAGTACATGTGTTGGAGGCGTTTTGATGCAATAGGACTCTCCTATTGAACATAAAGCTATTGAGGGGTATAAAGGACCCCCCAGCATTGAGGTGTACTTTTGGGATGAGTTGGGGTGATTATTATCCAACATCCTAACCTCACTAACACTCTTGTTGCTGAATCAAGGCCTCCCTGGAATGAATCCTTAGTAGTTACATTGTTATAATGTGTAATTACAGTTATTAGACAATATTTATAATATATATTTATATCTGAATCTTCTCAGAGAAATGCAAATACCTTAATATCAAGGCTGTTGTAAAATGCTAATAAACATGCAAACCTATCCAAGTACCTAAAAATCACCTCAAAAAAAGGTCTACCGTTAGCTTATTAATCATGCCAGCTGCCACATTGACATCCTAATGCGCACCTTCAGGCTCCACAAGCTAATAAGAGCAGCGGTGCAACAATTTGCTCTTTAACCAAAGCTGAGTTAAGAAGAGTGTCGAGAAAAAATAGGCTGTTTTTTTATCATCTGTCATAGTTTATTTCCAGCGGCT
The DNA here is from genome assembly GCF_030463535.1 of Salminus brasiliensis. Classification (NCBI taxonomy): domain Eukaryota; kingdom Metazoa; phylum Chordata; class Actinopteri; order Characiformes; family Bryconidae; genus Salminus; species Salminus brasiliensis. The sequence goes on from NC_132902.1 coordinate 27,361,906, forward strand.
AGAAGCTTTTCAACCTAGCGCTAACACCTGGCATGCCTGGCAGGGTTAGGAGCAGCACTGAGAATTGCACTTCACACAGGCAGAGTGGCAGACACACACAAAAAAGCGAAAAGCCAAGTCCACACATTGAGATTCCACTCGTGAAGCACATAAATGCAGTTTATTATCTGGGGACGGCGAGTGTGCACTGTGTATATCGCTCCAGAGATGGAAGGCTGCTGGAGAATGTGCCAAAGTGGAGCTCATTCACATCAGGAGTCATACTGCATACCCTCAAAAATGTCAATTCACAGCCTGCAGTTTACATGGATAAACACTGCTTATAGAACGTGCAGCAGGAGTGGCATACAGAGCTAAGTACCACACCAAATGACAACAACTGTACTCCAGTACTACAGCGATAAACAGGGAAAAACTCTTATCTAGTGTTCAGCATCACTCTGTTCAAAATACATCCTTAATTTGTACCGTAAATTATTACTGCATTACTGTATAAATGTATATTTTATAATACATGCTTAACAAAACTGGATGATCTCAAAAACTGAATTTACTGTACTCATTAATATAGCATGATTATTATTATTATTATTATTATTATAGCACAGTTTATATTTTTACAGTTCTAACTTTTTATATAAGCTTATTATATTCACTAGCAATAATATATAATATGAAAACAGAACAAAAAAGTGTAGAAACAGACTATATTTATTTTTCTGTAGCTGTTTTTAAAAATGCATAAAAATGTTAATATATACACAACTTTACAGATCTACAGATCTAACAGAACTATTTAGCCCACTGTAGACTAGCCCTGCCCATCCATGCTGAAGTTATAAGGAGTGTTTCAGCCTGAACTGCTTTAAACATTTAAAAAAAAAAAAAAAGAAAAAAAAACAAAAAAAAAACACACAGGCCAATCAGAACTCATTTGCATATTTCATTTGTAGCAATGAAATAAAGCTGTAAAATAGGTAGATACAGTCTTATTTAAAAAGATTTAAGCTTCCCAGTTCAAAATACATGCATTTTCCACTATAAAGAAAAAACACACATCTTCTATAATGAACAAGCATTTGCATATTCCATGCATAATTGTTAATTTGCTTTATTTAATAATTACAAAAGGACAAAAAAGACAAATAAAAAGTTATGTGTTTGAATGTCAGAGTGTGCATTAAAACAGGCAGATTCCATATTTAAGTTTTAATTAGGATATATATTTACCTTCAGTATCAACTGAATAAGTCATGTGACCAGGATGCCCAAACTTTTGCCTAAGACTGTTATTATTAATATTATGCTATTATATTATGCTATTATGCTATTATATTAATAATATTAATATTAATATTATGCTTTTATTATTGTTTTTCACCCAACTTTCATCCCCAATTTTTAGATTTTTTAGCCATTTACCAAACTCGTTAGTACTCCTCCCCATCACAGGCCCACATGCACATCCAGCCACCACCTCTCTTCAAAATGATGGCTGGATACCCAGCTCTGATGCATCGACTAGCAGACACCAGTGTCAGCCAGCCATCAGAGCCATCTACCCATCCAGAAAGAACAAGGGCTATTGTGCACCCTCCGGCTCAGGTTACAAAAACCAACCCATTACTACGACCCGAGGAGCGCGGGTTCAGATCTCTGGTTCATACTGAGAGGTCGGTTGAATTTAACGTCAGTATCTATGTATGAACTGGGGAGCATTTGAGAACGCAACAGTGTTTATACAGGGCATATACCCTTACCTTCAGTTTGGCCTGGTATTAGCCCCTTTAACCAGGTCTATATTCAGAGGTCTTCCTCTGGCATGTCATATGGGCACACACTCGCCCCAAACACACGGCCATAAGTTTGATTGTTCAACAGTGAAGCTCCGAATTCACAAAGATGATCGTGGTGTTAAAGTCACGGACAGTTCTGCAGTCCTAAAGTTGCGCTTGCTTCTTCACACTGTACGCTAAAGGAAAGCACTTTTGACTATTTCAATGCAACAGCTCCAATGTTTGACACACACACACACACACACACACACACACACACACACACACACACACACACACACACACACACACACTCTTGCAGACTCATTAATTATCATTAAATGTAGCTGAGCGTGATTCACCCAGGAGACATTAGTTTTCCTTTATTTTTTCCAGAACAACGTTTCCTCTAATAAGGGAATTATGATGAATTTTAAGTGTTTAAGAGCCAAACAAACTTCGCCTGATCAGGAACAAATGATTAAACTGAAGACTCAGGGAAATACCCAGACTACAATCTACTGATCTACAAATAAAATAAATAAACCTGTGATTCTGTGGTTCAGTATACATGAACAGAAGCAACACAATGGGTCTTTATTGTGGTTGTGTGTTGTAAAGAATTTTCCAAGCATCACCCTTGCAACCACCTTAAACACCACAGTAACTGCCTGTGATGCTATAGCACCATGGTAACCATCTAAGATCACAGAAAAAACTAACAAAAAAACAAAAACAAAAATTGATATATATATATATATATATATATATATATATATATATATATATATATATATATATATATATATATATATATATATATAATAAATAAAATCTCTTAGCAACTACTATACTTTTCTATTTTGATTACATATAATAAAAATATAATTACCATTTATTATTGTTGCATTTCTCTACCATTTAGTTTTAGTTAAAATGCATCTTTATTTATTTTTTATTTTTTTTATAATTTAATGTTCCATAAACAAAAAACCCAGATCCACCATCAACAAAAATAGCATTTAAATACTTGACTTTAGAATTCTCTAATAAAACTTGCATTTTTGCATCACTTATTATGAATTTGTTGAAAATATGCTCCGATCACCCCCTTTTATGATATAAAAATTATGTATCTAAAAGGAAATGTTATGTTATCTCTGTGGTAAAAGGCAGAGATAATGCAAAAGAAAACCTGGCACAAGCTGTTCTTGACACCTTTAGCATAAAAGGCTGTGTAAGTCAATCTGTTCCTATGGTTACGGCCTCAGAAGGATGCTTTTCTAAGAGGCAAACACTAGATGTCAGTACAAGAACTTCCTTTAAGGTTGCTGTGAAGTTTAAGGACAAAAACAACCTAGAAATGAAGAAAGAAAAAAAAAGAAAGAAAGAAAGGAGGATCCTACAAGAACGAGGCTGCAGAATTCAGATTCTCCTCAATGAGGGGAAGCACCTGGCTGGAGCGGGACCTTCTGGCAGAGCTGTAAAAAGGTGAGGTGGAATATTAAAGGGTCAGCAGTACGAGGAGTGAAAACCAGGTTTTATTTCTAAAAGACTCCCACGCTAGGCGCTCACAGCCCCGTGCTATTGTCCTCTTTTACAGAGGACATCTGTTTAGTGAGAGTGTGGAGCCAATATTTGACACCAGAACCCCAGAAATCTGCAAACTAAACTGCTCCACAGTATTTGTACATTTCTGGTCCACACCTTACTGTCCAGTGCTTTGTGTGGGAATAGTTTTAGGCTTTGAGCCAAGATGTTTACTGTTTATCAATCATATTGTAGTTTATTTATACAGGAGAGGACAAAAACAATACTCCGAAAACCCTCATAACTCCTCCTTGTGGCCATTTTATCAGAAATGCCTCCCATATGGGTGTTCATTGTACATGTAGCCTTACAGATTGGAGCCAATCTATTGGTCAGTCCCATTTACAACTGCTGGACACTTGCTAACCAGATACTGTTCTGGTGATACAGACTTGGTAGTGAAGTACAAGGATAAAATGGTGTGGCTGGCATACAGTTATACCAGACTGTAGCTCACAGGATGGTGTATATCATACAGGGAGAGGACAAAATATTGGAAACACCATTTGAAAAACTCATCAAAACCTCATAACCACTCCTTGTTGGCCATTTTAGCAGAAGTGCCTCCCATATCGATGAACATTGTATGCATAGGCTTACAGATTGGAGCCCATCTGTTTGTTAGCCCCCCTCTAGTCCATTCATCACCATAAGACCACCACAGGACCACTGTTGAGCAGATGTTATTGGGGAAGTGGACTGTTCTCAGCTCAGCAATGACACAGACGTAATAGTGTGGTACAAGGATAGTGGGGCTACTGCATATTTTAAACAGTGGCCACTTTATCAGAAACCCCTCCCTTGTAGCTCCATTTTGCTGGCATATACAGTCAGAGACAGTAGACCATCTGTTGATACATAACATAGTCATTTCCAATTGCATTAAACAGGGGGAGGACAAAATATTGAAAACTCCACATGAAATACTAGTCAAAAACTCATCACCACTCCTTGTTGGCCATTTTAGCAGAAACGCTTCCCATATTGGTGCGCTTTGTATGTATAGGCTTACAGATTGGAGCCCATCTATTAGTCCCCCTCTACTCCATCCATCATGGGACCTCTGTGAGCAGATATTATTGGGGTGGTGGGCCGTTCTCACCTTAGCAATGACAATGACATTTCAGTGAGGCACAAGGATGGTGGGGTTGCCACAGGTTTTAAACAGTAGCCACGCTATCAAAACCTCCTTCCCTGTAGCTGTTGAGGCATAGCTTGTGGTAGCACTTCATCAACGCTCAAAAACAAAATACTTAACTAGGTCCTACAGGGATTTGTCCTATGGCTGAAATTGGTTACTGTAAATCAAGAGATTTCAAAATCCCAAACCACCACATCATAACATAGAAAGTGTATCCAATTAATAGGAATTCATTAATACATACAGTATACCCTCATGAGTCACAATGACTATTACTCTATGAGGCACCAAGACATTGGCAGCAGATCCTTTAAGTAGTGAGGTGGAGCCACTACGGACTGTGCATCCAACAGATGGTGGATCAGATTGCGATTTGGGGAACTTTGAGGCCAAGGGAGGTCAAATCTTGAACCTCATCATCATCATCATCACGTTCCTCAAAATGTTCAAGAATATGTGCAGTGTGGCTGAAACAGGCCAGCAGAGAAAGCTTTTGTCTCTACCCCCCTCTCTAGACATGGTTCTCCTCCTCTAACTTCTTGGTCCTGCTGCTCTCCTCTTTCCACAGATGACCTCCTACACCTTCTCACCTCTAATAATCCTACCACCTGTCCGCTAGACCCTGTTCCATCCACACTGTTCCAAACAGTTGCTCCAAACCTCCTTCCTTTCATCTCCTTTATCATAAACAGCTCTTTGTTGTCAGGTCAGGTACCATCCACCTTCAAGTCTGCCAGAGTTGTGCATATATTAAAGAAGCCAACTCTGGACAGCTTGGACATTGGCAACTACAGACCTATCTCTCTTCTCTCCTTCCTCTCAAAGATTCTCCAACGTTCCGTCTACAACCAACTGTCTCTCTTTCTCACTCAGAACAATCTACAGGGCCCTAACCAGTCTGGCTTCAAAGCTGCACTATCTACTGAAACTGCTCTCATGTAGCTAAAGCTGCCAGACTGTCCTCGGTTCTGATCCTCCTCGACCTCTCCACAGCTTTTGACACAGTGGACCACAAGATCCTCCTATCTGTTCTTGCCGGCCTTGGAATTACCGGCTCTGCATGGCGATGGTTTGCATCATACCTGCAGGGACGCTCATACCAGGTAACATGGCAGGGGGACTGGCGTTCCACAAGGCTCGGTTCTTGGTCCTCTTTTTTTCTCGCTCTACACTCGCTCTCTTGGTAAAGTGATCTCCTCTCATGGATTCTCTTACCACTGTTACACCGAGGACACTCAACTCATCCTTTCTTTCCGACCATCTAAACCACAGGTCTCTACCTGCATCTCAGCATGTCTGACTGACGTCTCTTCTTGGATGGCGGCTCACCACCTCAAACTCAACCCCAGCAAGACAGAGCTGCTGTACATCCCGAACAGAACTGCTGGACTTCAAAATAATCTTGCCATCTCCTTTGAGAACTCCCTGGTAACTCCATCTACAGAAGCTCAGCTTGGTGTAATCATGGATGATCAGTTAGTTATTGTTCTCAAGTCATGTTGCAAACGTAACTCGGTCATGCAGATTTTCATCTCCTTTAAGATCCACGGAAGACGAGCGTCCAGACTTTTTACTGTCGTGCACCGAAGTGGTGGAACGAACTTCTCCTGGGTGTCCGAACAGCAGAGTCCAACGCTCGCTGTCTTCAAACCCAGACTGAAGACCCTCCTCTTCTGAGAGGACTTGGGTGAAGAGTAGAGTATTATGGTCTCCTTATTGACTTGTGTTTAGTAGAGTCTAAGATTAGAGGAGCTTTAAATTTTAGTCTATTTAAACTAGCTGAGGTTCTTCTTCAGTAAACAGTGAAGATCTTCTGTAAGTTGCTCTGGAGAAGAGCGTCTGCTAAATGATGTATATGTCCTCCTTGGTTCCACCCAGATGAATTTCTTTTGTCATCCTTGTGTATCTCTGACTGTGTGATCTTACTCCCCTCATTGAGTAGTGTGTGTAATGCGGATTATATCCAAAATCATAAAAGAATCATTGTGTGAAAAGTGACAAAAAGAAAGTATATTGAGGTGACACGGCTCATCAGACATTTGCTTCAAGCTACACAAAAAAAAAAAATAAAAATAAAAAATTAAAATGGTTAAAAAGTCCTACACTGCCCAGCGGTCAGTTTTGTTTAATGGCAGAAATGGGACAATTAAATGTATATCCATGTTAAGACAAAAAAAGTGTGTGACCACTCAGTTGAGTTGCCCAGTTAGGGTAAACAGAATGAGATGCTAATGTCAGATCAGCATAAACACTGCACAGGATCATACTGCCTTGCTAGACTGGTCTGTGGGTGGGTGAGTGTGTATCTAGTAAGTAATAGCAGTTAGTTCATGGCAAGAATTACCATAACCAGGCAAAATCAGCCAGCTCGGGTATCTGCTTCCTTAAACGGACCATCTAAGGGAAAAAATACATAAATAATAATGATAATAAAAATAAATAAATAAATAAAAATACATAATACTACTACTACTACTACTACTACTATTACTACTACTACTAATAATAATAATAATAATAATAATAATAATAATGATAATAATAATGATAATAATGAGTATCTAGAAATACAAATTTTACCAATATGTATTTGCAAAGTATGTTATTGTGACTGTAAAACAGTAAACACTAGTATATATGGTTCTGAAAATGAGATTCTGATACATGTCACCAGACAAGTCAGTATCATGTTTGTTCGTCTCCTCATGAAGCTGGGTGAAAAGTTAAGGCTGCTTGCTGCTTTATTGTAAAAAGGAGGGGGTGGAAAGTGATGTGTTGAAGTGACCCGTTCTTCCCTCAAAAGCTCAGATAAAAATGACACAATGCTTACATGCCTCAGCTATACAGTAGCTTTCTTTTATAAAAGCTCTTTGCTTTTACCCCACGACTAAAAAACAGTCCATCTACACTGCTCTCAGAACCATTTACTGTTATCCAGGCCAAAGGATAGGGACTGATTCATTGCAGAGTTTAGGGGGAAGATCAAGACTAAACAACCCAGACAGCGTTTAGTAACAGAATCCATCAGACTGAAGGGTCTGGCTTTGCAGAAAACTTTCTCTAAAGTTAAAGTAGTGTTCAATTCTGATTCAGTTGGTCAAATCTAACTTCCAAAAAGGTCTTGATATCTAACACTTATCCAAACAGTGTATACTGTACAGTATGTGGACCTTTTATGGCATTCAGACTACAAGTACAAGAAATGCCTCAAAATCCATTCTGTAACACCCAATATTAAATATGATATAATAGGCAGCAGTTCTAATCGTATCTAATCTAATAGTTTGGGAATGATTGGTAATTAAAAATAAGGGAATGTATTAATAAATGAAACTCCTCAAACATGCCAAAAAAAAAAACATAATTTAAAATTATATAACAATTATGGTCTAATTGTTTACAATGACTACATTTACATGTTAATGACTATTTTTTAACGTATATAATAATGTATAGATTAATGTATGAAGCAATACCCTAGTTTAATAAAACCATTTATAATACATTATCACTTTAGAGTATTAATATACTACTTTTTACATAATGAAATGTCTCCTCAATGCTTGATAAATCATTATGATGTGATTTATTTACTTTAATCAATGATCATAGAGTTTGTAATACACACCTGTTATTGCGTTTTTAACTTGCATTATACATTAATTATTATTGCATAACTACCAGTTATTACATTGGCAATTATCATTAACATTAATAACTGTTACATATAAGAATGGTGTTAGTGACACTATGTCCAAATGTTTGTGGACACCCTTCAGCTCCTTTAAGTTGCATCCATTGCTGAAATAGATCGATGATTTGATTGATATAAAGCTGTGGAGCAGTGGAACTGTGTTCTCTGGAATTATGGTGGTGCTCCATCCAGTACTTCTGGGATGATTTTAGTTCTTAACTCATTTTTTAGGGTTTATTATTTTTTATTCTGTTGCATTGCTTCAGCTCCTGTGCTGCTTTACTGTAGACCAGGCCTCACTTTAGTGTTTTATTTTACACTCCATCCAAACTGAGAAAAATAGAGTCTAACACATTTCAGTTCCTGTGCTCAGAGAGATGCTGGGTGGACTAAGAAGTTCCTCTGCAGTTCTACAAGTTATTCAGTACTTCAATAGTCTTTTGAGAAGCTGCTTTTGTTCTTCTACTCGAGCTGTTCTTCAGAAAGATACTTTTACTCCACTGAAGAACACTTTTACTGGAGAGTGGGTTTCAGCAACTCCACATACACGTTTTCAGCAGGTGTTGAACTGTGAAAGTTTTTTTTTTTTTTTTTTTTTAATATCAACTCTCCATGGCTTAATACATCACCATATGCTCCATAGATCACAGACTGCGGTTTCATTTTTAGGAAGGCCACAATGCTGAATTAGTAACACCATGAAGATTTGAGGATTTTCTGATGAGTTAAAGTCTGTTTATTTATTTTTTTCTCACATTTGCAGCAAAATTGCTGTGTTTAAACACTTCTACTATGTGTTATGAATGTTATGGTTAAGTGCCAGCTTAGCAGAGATTAATTAGCAGTTAGAATTTGTAAATCGGTGAGCATGTGTGAAGTAAACACTCATGCTTTCTACATGTTTTTCCAAATTCTCAAAAGTTAATATTCACAGGATTTGCTCTGGAAGATGCAGTTTGCAGATGCAAATCATGCAACAGTTTGCAAATGACAAACTAAACACTGCTAGAGTTATACGTCCAGATTTATACTCATGTCTGGCCTAAACCCCTGAACATTGACATTTATGACGGCTATTCTCCAGAGAACCTGATTCATGTTACATGGGTAGGGGGTGGGGGAAGAAGCAGAGCTCACAGCTCTATGAAGAGCATGTAATTCTATAATGGATGAACCCACAAGAAACAAAACCCCAAACAGAGACGTCACTAAAACAGACCAAAACAAGGAACAGAAATGCAAAGCTGAAAGAAACCGATCTCTGATTACAGTGAACTTACAACATCATCTATGCAGGACAAGGAACGTCAGACGATCAGGAACACCTGGGCAAACCAAGCTGACTCAGATGGACCAGAAGAGCACAAACAGGACAGAAGACTGAGAGTAGGGTAATGTAGGAGTTAGGAGTCTTGCCCAAGGACTCTTATTGGTGTAGTGTGGTCTGCTTGTCAAACTAGGGATTAAAACCTCAGACTGCCAAAGCAAGGGCGGGGTTGTTGCCCACTATGCTACTCCAATCAGCAAATCGCACTTGATCAGTGATCGAGGGATATCTGCAATAAAGGTAGACTCTAGTAGAATAAATGTGAAAGGCAATAAAATGACCTCTGGATGATCAAGTTTCTATTTTTGTTTTTTTAAAAACTGGATTTTTGAATCAAATGGTCTTATTATTGATAATTTAATGAAAATTGATGAATTGATGTGCTGAAACCCATGGTACAGAAGATGGCGATCCATCCAGCTTGAGTCAATAGATTTAATTCTCCTTCTGATTAGACTTTGGTAAGTCATTCTTTACAGAATCAAACATGGTTCTCCTGTGGCATTGCTCAAAAGAACCTTACGTAGCACCTTCATGTTTAGGGTATGAGAGAAAATATGCCCCTTTCTAACCTTACTTTCATGTGGTTTCAACTTGTTATCAAATGGTTCTCTTACTCCTTTGTCTCACCTTTTGTCACCCTTCGTCTGCCGGTTTGGAGTGGTCACTCTTTCTTTGTATATGGTAATTCAAATAACCCTCAAAAGATGACAACAATCAAGTGGTCATACTGATGACCTTTGTTGTGTGATGACCATCAACCCTCCTCACCTTCATCCCCCTCCTACTCCTCCTTAAACTCCCCTTCTTCACGCTCACCTTCATCCCCCACATACCCCTCCTTAAATTCCTCTTCTTCATCATCCTTTCCCCTCCCACAGTTCCCAATGTATATAAGGCCCTCTCGAAATATCCCTAATCAGACTGGATTCGTTCAGACTGGAATCGATCAGACTGGGTTGGTTCAGACTTGACATGGTCCTACGAGACTAGACTGACCGTGATAAACTAAGCTCAATGTTCTCCAAAGGATTTCTTGTAAACCCCAGTCCAGGTTGGGGTCTCAGCCACGGTTTTTGTTCTTCACTGCAAGGGTCCTGTAGGATACGCCTGGCTGCGCTCTCACACTGATACACATACACACACACACACACACCTGGCTGCTCTCTCTTATACACACCTGGCTGAGTTCTCTGGGTCTCAGGGTCCCTCTTCCCTCCTCTGTTTTATGATGTAGCAGCCAGTTTGGCGTTCACACACTTGGCAAAGTCACACACTGAGAATTCGCACATGAGTACTCAGCACTGTCCCACAGCCAGCAGTACAGAAACACCAGGAGCAAAGCTTCAGAAGCCTCAGAGGAGGAGATGTATAGCAGCCAAATTAGCGCTAGTGTTCCAGCATGGAAATACGGTGCCGGCTTTGGAAACTGACTAATTCTGAAGGGAGAAAAAATACAGACACTGGATTTATACACTGGAATCATGTTGATGTTCCACTGACCGTAACAAGGAGAATGGTGGACAACCTGGGCCAGAATGCTGCTACTGAACTATGGAGCTTTGGTGGTGGAGCTGCAGGAGGAGAACCTCTACTGCCTTTTCCTTTTCTCCTTCCAATTTCAGTGCTGCCAGTTAACCCACTTTGTTAGTTTATCTCCAGATGGAAGAAGCACCAGAAGAATCACCTCCATCTTCTTCACCTCTTGCAAATATGTGCAAGTATGTGTCCGAATGGCCTGAGATCCTTCAGCTGTAGTTGAGTTTACAGAGAGTGAAGCTCAGGGTTTAAGCTGCTCTCCTCACTGGTTTTACAGATGAAACTCTTGTATGTGGCGGGTCAAGTCAGGTCTGCTCAGCTCTCTCTCTTCTGGGCGAGTTTGTTTAGAGAGTGAACTGAAGACTCGTGTTCATGAACTCTGTCTTCTACAGTCCTGTCCTTCTACTACAGCCAGAGGAACTGAGACAGGCCTTCAGTCTGAGCATCTGAACTCATAGAAACACTGATACCCAAACTTTTGACTGCTTTCTGTAAGAACTACAGAACACAGTACTGTACTTTTACTTTCAGTACTTAAGTAGTACTTTTTAGAATAAACTGCCTGCATTACTTAAGTACAAATAATGTTGAGTATGTTAGTACTTCCACTTAAGTACAGAGCTTAAAGACACTTCTACTCAAGTCACTTTTTTTGATAGAGCTCCTGTACATATACTCCAGTCTGGGTCTCGAGTACTTTATACACATCTCCCTGCATGTAATGTACCCAGTTTATGGGGAACCCCTAAATTAGCATACAGTAGATGATCAGGGAGTGGACCCAAGTGCAGAGAAG